>NC_092726.1:77605280-77905280 GCF_047496885.1 Scyliorhinus torazame | reverse complement strand
CTAGAATATCATTATTTCCAGTGGCCCATTGGCAGTTTATCATTATTCACATTTGTCCCTGGGCTATATGTCATAGTTTACATTATTTTCCTGTGTAGTACATCATTATTTACAACGGTCCCGGAGTGGAATACCATTAATTACAGTGGTCCCTCGATTGTATCGCATTAATTGCAGTGTTCCCTGAGTAGTATATACATACTCACAATGGTGCCTGTGTAGTATATCTTTATTTACAGTGGTCCCTGGATACGATAACATTATTTACAGTGGTCCCTGGATAGAATATCATTATTAAAGTGGTCACTGTGTGGTGTATCATTAATTACAACGATCGCAAGGTGGAATTTACGGTGGTCCCTGGTCAATATGTCGTTATTTACAGTGGTCTCTGTGTCGTGCATCATTTTTACAACGGTCCCAAGCTGGAATTTCATTATTTACAGTCGTCCCTGTGTTGTACATCATTATTTACACGTTCCCTGTGTTGTACATCATTATTTACACGTTCCCTGTGTTGTACATCATTATTTACAACAGCCTCATGGTGGATTTTGATTATTTACAGTGGTCCCTGGGTAGTATATCTTTATTGAAAGTGGTCCCTGGCTAGTTTGTCATTATTTACATTGGTCCCTAGGTAGTATATAATTACTTACAGTTGGCCCTGGATAGTATAACACCATTTGAATTTGATTATTTACAGTGGTCCCTGTGTTGTACATCATTATTTACAGTGATCCCTGTCTTGTACATCATTATTTACAACGGCCCCAGGGTGGAATTTGATTATTTCCAGTGGTCCCTGTGTAGAATATCATTATTTCCAGTGGCCCATTGGCAGTTTTTCATTATTCACATTTGTCCTTGGGCGGTATGTCATTATTTACATTATTTCCCTGTGTAGTACATCATTATGAACGCTGAAATCCACATACACCACATCAACTGCTCTACCCTCGTCTACCTATTCAGTCACCTTCTCAAATAACTCGATAAGGTTTGTGAGGCATGACCTACCCTTCACAAAGCCATGCTGACTATCCCTGATCATATTATTCCTATCTAGATGATTATACATCTTCTCTCTTATAATCCCCTCCAAGACATTACCCACAACAGACGTGAGGCTCACCGGTCTATAGTTGCCGGGGTTGTCTCTACTCCCCTTTTTGAACAAAGGGACCACATTTGCTAACCTCCAGTCCTCTGGCACTATTCCTGTAGCCAACGATGACATAAAAATCAAAGCCAAAGACCCAGCAATCTCTTCCCTGGCCTCCTAGAGAATCCTAGGATAAATCCCATCAGGTCCCGGGGACTTATCTATTTTCTGCCTGTCCAGAATTGCCAACACCTCCTCCCTACGTACCTCAATGTCATCTATTCTATTAGCCTGGGGCTCAGCATTCTCCTCCACAACATTATCTTTTTCCCGAGTGAATACTGATGAAAAATATTCATTTAGTATCTCGCCTATCTCTTCAGACTCCACACACAACTTCCCATCCCTGTCCTTGACTGGTCCTACTCTTTCCCTAGTCATTCGCTTATTCCTGACATACCTATAGAAAGCTTTTGGGTTTTCCCTGATCCTACCTGCCAAATACTTCTCATGTCCCCTCCTTGCTCGTCTTAGCTCTCTCTTTAGATCCTTCCTCGCTACCTTGTAACTATCCATCGCCCCAACTGAAACTTCACACCTCATCTTCACATAGGCCTCCTTCTTCCTCTTAACAAGATATTCCACTTCTTTGGTAAACCACGGTTCCCTCGCTCGACGCCTTCCTCCCTGCCTGACCGGTACATACTTATCAAGAACACGGAGTAGCTGATCCTTGAACAAGCTCCACTGATCCAGTGTGCCCAACACTTGCACCTACTTCTCCACCTTATCCCCCCCCCCCCCGCCCCCCCCCCCCCCAAGTCACGTCGAATGGCATCATAATTGCCCTTATAATTATTTAGCGTGGTCACTGCGTAGTACATCATTATTTACTACGGTCCCAGGGTGAAATTCTATTATTTACAGTTGTCCCTGTGTAGTTAATCATTATTTACATTGGTCCCTGTTGAGTATATCATTATGTACAGTGGTTCCTGAGTGGTGTATCATTACAAACAGCGGTCCCTGTGTAGGATATCATTATTTACAGTGGTTCCGGGGAAGTACATCATTATTTACGGTAGTCCCTGGGTAGTATGTGATTATTTTCAGTGGTCCCTGTGCAGTACCTCATTATTTGCAACGGTCCCAGTGTGGAATTCCATTATTTACAGTGGTCCCTGTGTACTATATCATTATTATCAATGGTCCTTGGGTAGTATATCATTATTTTGAACGGTCCCATGGTGGAATGTCATTATCAACAGAGGTCCCTGCATAGTATATACTTATTTACAGAGTCAGTGGGAAGTATAGCATGATTTGCAGTTGTCCCTGGGCAGTATGTCAATATTTACAGTGGTTCCTGTGTAGTACATCATTATTGACAACGGTCCCAGGGTGAAATTTCAATATTTACAGTGGTCCCTGGGTAGTATATCATCATTTACAGTTGTCCCTGTGTAGTACGTCATCATTTATAGTCGTCCCTGGGTAGTATATCTTTATTTACAGTGGTCTCTGGATAGTATGTCATTATATACAGTTGTTCCCTGGGTAGTATATCATTATTTTCGTGTCACTGGGTAGGATATGATTATTTACAGTGGTCGCTGGGCAGCATGTCATTTGCAGTGGTCCCTGTGTAGTCCATCATTATTTACAACGGTCCCAGTGTGGAATATCAATATTTACAGTGGTCCCTTGGTAGTATGGTATTATCTACAGTGGACCCTGGGGAATATATCATTATTTACATCGGTCCCTGGGTAGTTTATCAATATTTACAGTGGTTCCTGGGCAGTATGTCATTATTTTCAGTGGTCCCTGTGCAATAAAATATTATTTACAACGGTCCCAATGTGGAATTTCATTATTTACAGTGGTCCCTGGGCAGTATATCATTATTTACAGTGGTATCTGTGTAGTACATCATTATTTACCACGGTCCTTTGGTGGAATTTCAATATTTGTAGTGGTCCCTGGATAGTATAGCATTACTTACAGTGGTCCCTGGGTAGTGTGTCATCATTTACAATCGTCCCTGGGAAGTATATCTATATTTACAGTGGTCCCTGTGTACTACGTCATTATTTACAGTGGTCCCTGTGTAGTACATCATTATTTACAACGGTGGCAGGGAGGAATTAAGTTATTCACAGTATTCCCTGGAGAGTATATCATTATTTACATATGTCACTGGGTAGTATGTCATTATTTGCAGTGGTCTCTGGGTCGTATACTATTCTTTAAAGTGGTTTCTGGGCGGTATGTCATTATTTACAGTCGTCCCTGGCTCGCATATCAGTGTTTACAATGCTCCCTTGGTAGTATGTTATTATTTGCAGAGTTCCCTGGTTAGAATATCATTATTTACAGAGGTCCCTGTGTAGGATATCATTATTTACAGTGGTCGCTGGTCAGTATGTCATTTACAGTGGTCCCTGGGTAGAATATCATTATTTTCAGCGGTCCCTGGGTAGCCTGTGATTATTTTCAATGGTCCCTGTCCAGTACCTCATTATTTACAATGGTCCCAGCGTTAAATTTCATTATTTACATTGGCCCCTGTGCAGTACATCATTATTATCAATGGTCCTTGGGTAGTATATCATTATTATGAACGGACCCAGGGTGGCATTTCATTATTAACATCGGTCCCTTGATGGTATATCATTATTTACAGTGTCCATGGGCAGTATGTCATTACTTACAGTGGTTCCTGTGTAATACATCATTATTTACAACGGTCCCAGGGTGACATTTCAATATTTACAGTGGTCCCTGGAGAGTCTCTCATCATTTACAGTCGTCCCTGGGTAGTATATCTTTATTTACAGTGGTCGCTGGATAGTACGTCATTATTTACAGTCGTCCCTGGTTCGCATACCAGTATTTACATTGGTCCCTTGGTACTATATTATTATTTGCAGAGTTTCCTCTACAGTACATCATTATTTACAGTGGTCCCTTGGTAGTATATCAGTATTTACAGTTGTCCCTGGGCAGTATGTCATTACCTACAGTGATTCCTGTGTAATACATCATTATTTACAACTGATTCAGGGTGGATTTTCATTATTCACAGTAGTCCCTGTATTGTATATCATTATTTACAGTGGCCCTGTTTGTATATCATGATTTACAGTGTTTTCTGCATAGTATGTCATTATTTCCAGTGGTACCTGTGTAGTATATCATTGACAGTGGTCCCTCGGTAGTATATCATTTTTCACAGTTGTCCCTGGACACTATGTCATTATTTACAGTGGTCCCTGGGTAGGATAGTATTTTTTAATGTGGTCCCTGTGTAGTACATAATTATTTACAACAATCCCAGTGTGGAATGTCATTACGTACAGTGGTCCCTGGGTAATATGCCATTATTTACAGTGGTCCCTGTGTAGTATGTTTTTATTAACAGTGGTCCCTGGCATAATACAACTGTTTACAGCGGTCCCTTGCAGTATATCATTATTTACTGTGGTCCCTGTGCAGAATATCATTATATACACTGGTCCCTGGGCAGTATGTCATTTTTCCAGTGGTCCCTGTGTAGCACATAATTATTTACAACGATCCCCGTGTGGAATTTCATTACTTACAGTGGTCCCTGGGTAGTATGCCATTATTTACTGTGGTCCTTGAGTTGTATATCATTATTTACAGTGGTCCCTAAGTAGTATATTTTTATTTACAGTGGTCTCTAGTTAGTGTGTTAGTATTAACAGTTGTCCCTGGCATAATATCACTCTTTACAGCGGTCCCTTGCAGTCTATCATTATTTACTGTGGTCCCTGTGCAGTATATCATTATTTACACTGGTCCCTGGGCAGTATGTCATTATTTACGGTGGTCCCTGTGTTGTACACCATTATTTACAACAGCCCCAGGGTGGAATTTGATTATTTACAGTGGTCCCTGGGTAGGATATCTTTATTCAAAGTGGTCCCTGGCTAGTTTGTCATTATTTACATTGGTCCCTAGGTAGTATATCGTTACTTACAGTTGTCCCTGGATAGTATAACATCATTTACATTGCTCCCTGGATAGTATATTATTATTTAGCGTGGTCACTGCGTAGTACATCATTATGTACTACGGTCCCAGGGTGAAATTGTATTATTTACTGTTGTCCCTGTGTAGTTAATCATTATTTACATTGGTCCCTGTAGAGTATATCATTATGTACAGTGGTTTCTGAGTGGTGTATCATTACAAACAGCGGTCCCTGTGTAGAATATCATTATTTACAGTGGTTCCGGGGTAGTATATCATTATTTACAGTCGTCCCTGGGTAGTATGTGATTTATTTCAGTGGTCCCTGTCCAGTACCTCATTAATTACAATGGTCCCAGCGTTAAATTTCATTATTTACATTGGTCCCTGTGCAGTACATCATTATTATCAATGGTCCTTGGGTAGTATATCATTATTATGAACGGTCCCAGGCTGGCATTTCATTATTAACATCGGTCCCTGGATGGTATATCATTATTTACAGTGTCCCTGGGCAGTATGTCATTACTTACAGTGGTTCCTGTGTAATACATCATTATTTACAACGGTCCCAGGGTGAAATTTCAATATTTACAGTGGTCTCTCGATTGTATGTCATTATTTACAGTCGTCCCTGGCTCGCATACCAGTATTTACAGTGAGCCCTTTGTAGTATATTATTATTTGCAGAGTTTCCTCTTATGAGATCCTGAATCAATCCTGTCTCATTACACAGGACCAGATCTAGGAACACTTTTTCCCTCGTAGGTTCCATTACATACTGATCTAGGAAACTATCGCGAATACATTCTATAAACTCCTCCTCAAGGCTGCCTGGACCGACCTGGTTAAACCAATCAACATGTAGATTAAAATCCCCCATGATAACTGCTGTACCATTTCTACATGCATCTGTTATTTCTTTGTTTATTGCCTGCCCCACCATAATGTTACTATTTGGTGGCCTATAGATTACTCCTATCAGTGACTTTTTCGCCTTTCTATTCCTGATTTCCACCCAAATGGATTCAACCTTATCCTCCATAGCACCGATGTCATCCCTTACTGTTGCCCGGATGTCATCCTTAAATAACAAAGCTACACCACCTCCCTTACCATCCACTCTGTCCTTCCGAAAGGTTTGATACCCTCGGATATTTAACACCCAGTCGTGACCATCCTTTAACCATGTTTCAGTAATGGCCACAAAATCATAGTCATTCACGATGATTTGTGCCATCAACTCATTTACCTTATTCCGAATACTACGAGCATTCAGGTAAAGTACACTTATGTTGGCTTTTTTTTACCTCTTCTGAATCTTAACACCTCGATCAGTAACCTCTCCTAAGTTATATTTGCTCTTAACCTTTTTCCTAATTTTCCTTCTTGTCGAACCCATATCTTCCTGCAACAACCTGCCGCGTCGCTTACCATTAATGTTTTCACTTCCAGTTTTATTTCTTTTAGTATTCCTGCTCCTATTCACTGAGCTCCCCTCAGTCACTGTACCTTGTACTGTCGCCCTTTTTGATTTTTGAATATGGCTTCTCTGCCTTACACTTTCCCCCTTACTGCCTTTTATTTATGTCCCTGTTTTACTACCTTCCAACTTCCTGCATCGGTTCCCATTCCCCTGCCACATTAGTTTAAACTCTCCCCAACAGCTCTAGCAACACCCCCCCCCCCCCAGGACATCGGTTCCAGTCCTGCCCAGGTGCAGACAGTCCGGTTTGTACTGGTCCCACCTCCCCTGAACCGGTTCCAATGTCCCAGGAATTTGAATCCCTCCCTCTTGCACCATCTCTCAAGCCACGTATTCATCCTCTCTATCCTGACATTCCGACTCTGACTAGCTCGTGGCACTGGTAGCAAACCTGAGATTACTACCTTTGAGGTCCTACTTTTTAGTTTATCTCCTAGCTCCCTAAATTCAGCTTGTAGGACCACGTCCCGTTTTTTACCTATATCGTTGGTGCCTATGTGCACCACGACAGCTAGCTGTTCACCCTCACCCCCCCCCCCCCAACCCCCCCCCCCCCCCCCCCCACACACACACACACAGAATGTCCTGCAGCCGCTCCGAGACATCCTTGACCCTTGCACCAACGAGGCAACATACCATCCTGGAGTCTCGATTGCGGTCGCAGAACCGCCTGTCTATTCCTCTTACGATTGAGTCCCCTATCACTATAGCCCTACCATACTTCTTTCTGCCCAGCTGCGCAGCAGAGCCAGCCACGGTGCCATGAACCTGGATGCTGCTGCCTTCCCCTGGTGAGCCATCTCCCTCAACAGTATCCAAAGCGGTATATCTGTTTTGCAGGGAGATGACCGCAGAGGACACCTGCACTGCCTTCCTACTCTTGCTCTGTCTTTTGGTCACCCATTTACTATCTCCCTCAGTACCTTTCACCTGCGGTGTGACCAACTCGCTAAACGTGCTATCCGCGACGTCCTCAGCATCGCCGACGCTCCAAAGTGAGTCCATCCGCAGCTCCAGAGCCGTCAAGCGGTCTAACAGGAGCTGCAACTGGACACACATCTTGCACGTGAAGGAGCCAGGGACAGTGGACGTGTCCCTGAGCTCCCACATCGCACACGAGGAGCATGACACGGGTCTGAGATCTCCTGCCATGTCTTAAACCTTCGGTTAACTTCAACAATTTCAATTCCCCCCCCCGCCCCCAAAAAAATGTAAATAAATAAATAAACAACGAAGAAAAAAATGAATAAATATACCAATGAAAAGAAACAGAAAAACAGAAACACTACTTACCAGTCACAAAAAACACTTCCTCCCCACCCAGCTTCGAATTCCCACCTCGATTCAAATTCCCAAACTCACTCTTTGCTGTCTCACTCCTGGCTCTGTCTTCTGCTTGCTCACTGGGAGAACTCACTGGGAGTGAGTTTACAAGTGGCTCTTTTTAAACTGTTCTGAATTGACTCCCCTCCCCCACCTGCTTTTAGATCAAAGTAGACTAAAGTGACTGACACTTAACTGCCAACCAGTTATGTGAGTGGGTGGGGCAGCCCTTGTTAACCTACACTGCACAGTCCCTCCATCAATAAAAGCTAACACACCGTACGCCTTCTGAACAACCCTCTCAACCTGAGATGGGGAGAAGCGTTCACATTGGTGAAAGGATTGAGGATGAGCAGCTCTGGATTAAAGGATTGAGTAAATGAAGCAATGACGATATAAACTAGGACTTTCTCACACAGCGAGTGGTGAGGATGGGGAATCCCCTGCCTGAGTGTGTGGCGATGACCGGTTCGATAGGAAGAATTCAAAGGGGAATTATAATCTGATGTGAAAGTGAATCCCGATATACAAAGAACAAGAACAAGAAGAAAGAAAATAACATCCCAGGAACAGGCCCTTCGGCCCTCCACGCCTGCGAAGACCATACTGCCCGTATCATCTAAAATCTTCTACACTTCCGGGTTCCGTATCCCTCTAGTCCCATTCTATTCCTGTATTTGTCAAGATGCCCCTTAAACGTCACTGTCGTCCCTGCTTCCACCACCTCCTCTGGCAGCGAGTTCCAGCCACCCACTACCCTCTGTGTAAAAAGAATTGCCTCGTACATCTACTCTAAACCTTGCCCCTCGCACCTTAAACCTATGCCCCCTAGTAATTCACCCCTCTACCCTGGGAAAATGTCTCTGACTATCCACTCTGTCTATGCCCCTCATAATGTTGTAGACCTCTATCAGGTCTCCCCTCAACCTCCTTCGTTCCAGTGAGATTACTGCCATGTGTAAATCAATACCCTGCGCATTGATCATAGCCTGTCAAACTAACCTGTACATTTTTGGATTCCCTTGTGCCCTAGCAGGTTTATCTTTGCTCTCCCATCCAGACTGACTTGTTTTTACTTCTGGATGTGATCCCCTACTGAACCTGCACACTGAGACCCATTCCCCTCGCCAATCCAGTTGGCATACTCTCGAACAGCCTGAGCAAACCCACCGGAAAGTTGTAGATTCCGTTCCCATTCAAGTGCAACTCATCCGAGATTTATTGATTGCGCCGGACCCAGGAACGGAATCACTGGCCGCGAAAATAAAGCCTATTCGCCCACACCATCTCTGTAGCATTAATCTGTTATACCCCCCTTCATCCAATCCTCGCTGTCAAGGATCTGGAGATATTAACCTCGGACGTCATTCTTTTCAATCTGCTCGGATAACTGTAAATTATTGACGCAGGACCTCGTCCCTTTTTCTATCTCTGTCGTTGCTACCAATGGTACCCACGACCTCTGTCTGTCCCCACTCCAACTTCAGAATGCCCTGCAAGGGTTTGCCGATATTCATGACACTGGCATCAGTCAGGCCAAATGCCATCCTGGACTCAGAGATACGGCAGTAGAAACGCTCATTGGACTTCTCACAGCGCAATGACCTTGTTTCTGGTGCATTCCCCGGATTAAACGTCGCTTCCAGCGTTTTCAAAACAGAAAAACTGTCCTTGAATGAGATGAATGTTGCGTCTTTCCTAATCTGCTGATTCCCCCTGATTATGACTGGTGGCCCCAAATTTGTACAGTATAGATTAATGATTTGGAAGAAGGTACTGAAGGCACTGTTGCAGATGAAACAAAGATCTTTAGAGGGACGGGTAGTATAGAGGAAGCAAGGGGACTTCATGTGGAAAAGTGTGAAGTTATACACTTTGGTAGGAGGAAGTTAGGCATAGACTATTTTTTAAATGGGGAAATGCTTCGGAAATCAGAAGCACAATGGGACCTTGTTCACGGTTCTCTTAAGTTTAACGTTCAGGTCCAGTGGGCAGTTAAGAAGGCAAATGTAATGTTAGCATTCATGTCAAAGCGCAAGAATACAAGACCAGAGTTGTGCTTCTGAGACTTCTGAGGCTGTATAAGGCTCTGGTCAGACCCCATTTGGAATATTGTGAGCAGTTTTACTATCTAAGCATGGATGTGCTGGCCTTGGAAAGGGTCCAGGGGAGGTTCACAAGAATGATCCGTGGATTGGGGAACATGTCGAATGAGGGACGTTTGAGGACTCTGTGTCTGTACTCGTTGGAGTTTAGAAGGATGAGAGGAGATCTTATTGACACTTACAAGATACTGCGAGGCCTGGATAGAGTGGACGTGGGGAGGATGTTTCCAATTGTAGGAAAAACTAGAACCAGAGGACACTATCTCAGTCTAAAGGGACGATCCTTTAAAACACAGATGAGGAGGAATTTCTTCAGCCAGACGGTGGTGAATCTGTGGAACCCTTTGTCGCAGAAGGCTGCGGAGGCCAAATCACTGAGTGTCTTTAAGACAGAGATAGATAGTTTTTTGATTAATAAGGGGATCAGGGGTTATGGGGAGAAGGCAGGAGAATGGAGATGAGAAAGTAACAGACATGATTGGATGGCGGAACAGACTCGATGGGCCGAGTGGCCTAATTCTGCTCCTTTTACTTATGGTCTTATGGTCTTATTCCCGCTTTAATTGCAAATATAATACTCCATATTTTGTACACTAACTTCCCTCTCTACACCTTAAATTACCCTCCACTACTTTCACTTCTTCACAATTCTGTTCTGTTCCCCTCATCTCTCATCTCCTTTTCCGCCTTCATTCTCCGCACCTTTTTTTCCACCCCTCGGTTTTCCACTCCTTACTTTACCTCCCAGCCACTCTTCAGTTGCCAACAATCCACTCTGTGTGCTTCCCGACATGTTGCACTATTTCAATCTCCTCCCACATCAATCTATTCATCTCGTGTACGTTCCTTTCCTCTCAATATACTTCCTTTCTTCTCCCCACCTCTCTTATGCCCATCACTCTACCCTCATCTCTTGTTATTCAACTCTCAGTTCGACTAGAATTTGCAAATGTAAAATGTATAAATGTAAAGAGGAGGAAGATCGGAATAGACTCCACGGGGCGGGGTAGACGCAGGGAGGTCAGGTAATATTTAATGAGTGGGAGTATAACGTGATAAATTTTGTTTGACAGATTCAAAAGAGGCATCATAATGCTAAAGTTGCCAATTTAAACTGTTGTTTCACATAAAAGCGTGATATATATTCGGCAACAACACAATTTACATTACGAGAAGTATTTATACATAGCCTGCTATTCAACCATTTCAGTGTCGTTTCCAATTGTAAACACCACGATGTATGACCAACATAAATATCTTTCAGTTAATACCACAGGTCCATTATGAAAGTACTTTGCCTGGCAATAAGTCAGAGACTTTGAATGTTTTCCATGAAACGTTGAAGATGGAACAACATTTAAGGAAGATAATCAATATGAAATTGATTATCATACAAAGGTATGCGGAGGCACAGGTACTACTGAGGAAACAGGGGGCGACAGAAATCTTGGGCAGGCTAGGAGCTGGGCAAAGAAGTAGCTGATTGAATACAATGGGGAAACGTGTGAGGTCATGCACTTTGGTAGGACGAATGACTGCAGAGAGTATTTTCTAAATGTAGAAATGGTGAGAAAACGAGAAGCACAAGTCCGAGCCGAAGATTACCTGAACATTAACGTGCAGGTTCAGTCGGTAGTTAGGAAGGCAAATGCAATGGTAGCATTACTGTTGAGAGGATAGAATGCAAGAGCAGTGATGTACGTTGTGCCTGTCTCAGGTTATGACCAGACCCCATTAGAATTATTGTGAGCAGTTTGGGGCCTAGTATCTAAGGCAGGATGTGTTCGTCTTGGAAACAGTCCAGAGGAGGTTCACAAGGATGATCGCTGGAATGGAGAGCCTGCCGTTTGGAGCAGTTGGGGCCTCTGGATCTGCACTCGTAGGAGTTTAGAAGGATGAGGGGGAACTTTTTCAAACTTACAGAACACTGAGCAGCCTGGATAGATTGGTCATTGAGAGGATGTTTCCAGCGGTAGGAAAAACTAGAACCCGAGGACACAGTATCAGACTAAAGGGACGATACTATAAAACTGCGATGAGAAGAAACGTCTTCAGCCAGAGGGTGCTGAATCTGTGGAACTCTTTGCCTCAGAAGGTTGTGCAGGCCAAATCACTGAGTGTCTTTAAGACAGAGATAGATAGGTTCTTGTTTAAGAAGGAGGTCAAGGCACGGAAGAACATAACAACCATGACTGAATGGCGGAGCAGACTCATTCGGCGAATGGACTAATTATGTTCCTCTGTCTAATGGACCTACGGTCTTATAATATTGATTTGGCGCGGGGGTTCAGGGAGACGTTTGCTATATTGGTAGAAACTAACTCCATTGAACGTTCGGTATGAATGGAAACAGACTAAAGACAATCATTAAATGTATCACACAGACATACAGCGGTGAAAGGTTATGAGGTTGCATAGAAATGTTTGGACTGTCTGAATCGATCACATCCTCTGAGCTGAAATGTCATATTTGTTATTCTGGGAGGAAATCATTTAATTACACTCATAACCAATCCAGTAATTAAACATGTCGATCTATTTCCGACGTTCCTATCTCCATCATGTTGCACCTCCTGACCAAATCAATGCAACCTTGATCGTGTTTCGTCCTCCCTCTCTGGCGAATTTTAACTGAGCCAAAATATCTGCCCTCCTATACCACTTGAAACAACGTTTTCGAATTTAGTATTTTCACTGACCTATATAGATATTCCCCAGGCACAAAGAAAAACAGAAACAACAATCTCACATTCCAACAAGTGTTTGGAAGTGTCTTTCTGGCCTTGCTCTGCCTGACACATCACTGAATTCAGTGCCATCAGCTGGAACCACTAATCCTGTTGTGCTCTATTCAGTGCCTTGTCCAGGTGTAACAAGACTTCCCTGTTTGTGTGCTCACCTGCCTGTGAAACAAAGAACAACATTCCATTTTACGCACCTATTACCTGCTCAACTTGCTTGCTGGCTTTTAATGTCTGACCCCCCCCCCACCTCTCATCAAACGCCTCGGTGCTGCATATTTCTGCTGTCTTCCTGCATTTGAATAATATTCAGGACCTTTATTCTTCCCAGCAATGTATAAAATTACAATTCCCTACATGATATTCCATCTGTCAAGCCTTTGTTCATTCACCCAATCTGTCTATGTCCCTCTGTAACTCTGTTCCATCCTCACCACTTGTCCTCCAAGTTATTGCAGTGTGAGCAGGGCAGAGCAGAGAAGAGATGTGAGAATTAGAGCCACAAACAAACGACAGTGACGCAAAGAGTGGAGGTAAATTGAAGATGGGGCAAAGTGAAATTGATTTGCTATAAAAGGGAGACATAATAAGAGAGAAAATAATTTTGGAAACGTGAATGGGGAAGGTCCAGAAAAAGATAATCTGGGGAAATTGAAAGACACAAAGGAGAGGAATATTTAATAAGAATAAGGACTGTGAGCGCGACATTGTGAGTGAGGGGATGATGCGAAGGAATGGGCAACACGTGCCCAGTATTCAAATGCAAAAACAGTGTTACTCGCCCCGGATTTGTGGAAGAAGCAACATTGTATAGTTAACTTTAGTCGGCATCTTCGAGCTTCGAGCCTGATCCTAAGGTGGTGATGTAATCCCCAATGAGACTTGCAGTGAGAGCGCAGCTGCTCTCAGTAACTTCTTTGTTGAGCAACCTGTGAAAAACATCATTAGGGATGTACAGACCTCGCATCACTGATCATCCAGTTTAATATAAATAAACCATTCATGACCCTTTATTGTGTCAAACACCAGGGGACATATCTTCACCAACACCAGCACGAGTCCTTGACACAGAAAATGCGTTGGTCAAAATTTTCCGAGTCAGCAGCTGTGTACTATCCTGTACTCGCAACGGTCGGCGTTCCTGGTAAATTACTTTTAGATCTTGAAATGTTGAACTTGTGTCTGTTTAATTTTCAAAACCGGCCAAATGTATTGCGTTGACCTTCAATTTTGAGCTAAAGATGGTGATGATTTTTTAATGTACTTCAGTTTGAACATTAGAATAACTATCTGATTTGTAAAACTCATTGTAGATTTTCTCTGAATGCGTCCTCTGTCCCACTGCATTACAGTGCGGATACTTTGTTTTACTCACAGACACTTTCATTTTGATATGTTTTCTTCTGATAATTTATATTTGTCAGATATTCTGCAGCACCCTTTTCCGCCCCTTTGGACTCTCTTACCTCCGACCAGCTTCATGTTTAATGATGAACTGCCTTTCAAATGTAGCGCAGTGTTTTATTTCTGCTCCTTTCCGCTCCGTTTCCGATCATCGTTCCAGAGCGGTAGATCAGACTGCTCATTTTTATCATTGGTTTGTTCTCTGGCGGTCTGTTCATCATTCTTATTTTCTGTCCCCTCAAACCACTAACCGTGGATATTATCGGCTTTGCAACTCGGCTTTCTCCCCACCTTTAATGTATCCATTGAAACAGCTAATCCAACGCCCTCTGACGTCTCAAACATGGTATTACAGCTGAGAGGTGATAATCCACAATGTACGACAACACCAAGCACTGGGTATTCAGGAGATTATCACAGCACGCCGGGGGTGTGGCTATCAAACCTTGGATACTTCAACTGAACCTGACTGTAGCAGATTATCTATATTGAGTGTTGACCAGTGACAGAATCACAGAATAATATCATAGAATCATAGAGTTTACAGTGCATAAGGAGGCCGTTCAGCCCATCGAGTCTGCACCGACCATTGGAAAGAGCAGCCCACTTAAACCTATCTCCGTAACCCAGTGACCCAACCTAACCGTTTTTGGACACTAAGGGCAATTTATCATGGCCAATCCACCTAACCTGCACATCTTTGGACTGTGGGAGGAAGCCGGAACACCCGGAAGAAACCCAGGCACACACGGGGAAAGTGTGCAGACTCCGCACAGACAGTGACCCAAGCCGGGAAATGAACCTGGGACCCTGGCGCGGTGAAGTAACAGTGCTAACCACTATGCTACCGCGCCGTTCTTTTCGTATTATCACCTTAGTTCTCCCAGTGATCCAGAGAGAAAACAGCCAGAGTGAGACAGCGAAGAGTGAGTTTGGGAACTTGAATCTAGGTGGGAATTGAATTGTATCAGTAAGGCAGCTCCTTTTAAATTTCAGGAGTTTAAATTAATTTAAATTAAACTACCATTGTGCAGTGTGGGTGAACAAGGGGTGCCTCACCAACTCACATAACTGGTTGGCAGTTAAGTGTCAGTCACGTAAATCTACCTTGATCGAAAAGCAGGTGGGGGAGGGGAATCAATTCAGGACAGTTTAAAAAGAGCAACTTGTAAACTCATTCCCAATGAGTTCTCCCAGTGAGCAAGAGAGAAGACAGCCAGGAGTGAGACAGCAAAGAGTGAGTTTGGGAATTCGAATCTATGTGGGAATTCGAAGCTGGGTGGGGAGGACGTTCTTTTTATCCCTGGTAAGTGACTGGTAAGTAGTGTTTATGTTTTCTTTTTCTTTTCATTGGCATAGTTATTTATTTTGTTCTTTGTTGATTATTGACTTATTTAATTTTTATTTTTTTTTGGGGGGGGGAATTGTAATTGTTGAAGTTAACCGAAGGTTTAAGACATGGCAGGAGATCTCAGACCCGTGTCATGCTCCTCGTGTGCGATGTGGGAGCTCAGGGACACGGCCACTGACCCTGACTCCTTCACGTGCACGAGGTGTGTCCAGTTGCAGCTCCTGTTAGACCGCTTGATGGCTCTGGAGCTGCGGATGGACTCACTTTGGAGCATCCGCGATGCTGAGGACGTCTGGATAGCACGTTTGGCGAGTTGGTCACACCGCAGGTGAAAGGTACTGAGGGAGATAGAAAATGTGTGACCAAAAGACAGAGCAAGAGTAAGAAGGCATTGCAGGTGTCCTCTGCGGTCATCCCCCTGCAAAACAGAGACATCGCTTTGGATACTTTTGAGGGAGATGGTTCACCAGGGGAAGGCAGCAGCAGCCAGGTTCATGGCATCGTGGCTGGCTCTGCTGCGCAGCTGAGCAGGAAGAAGAATGGCAGGGCTTTAGTGATAGGGGACTGAATTGTAAGGGGAATAGACAGGCGGTTCTGCGGACGCAATCGAGACTCCAGGATGGTATGTTGCCTCCCTGATACAAGGGTCAAGGACGTCACGGAGCGGCTGCAGGACATTCCGGGAGGGGGGGGGGGTGAACAGCCAGCTGTCGTGGTGCACATAGGCACCAACGATAGTAAAAAAGCGGGACGAGGCCCTACAAGCTGAATTTAGGATGCTAGGAGATAAACTAAAATGTATGACCTCAAAGGTAGTAATCTCGGGATTGCTACCAGGGCCACGAGCTAGTCAGAGTAGGAATGTCAGGATAGAGAGGATGAATACGTGGCTCGAGAGATGGTGCAAGAGGGAGGGATTTAAATTCCTGGGACATTGGAACCGGTTCTGGGGAAGGTGGGAACAGTACAAACCGGACGGTCTGCACCTGGGCACTGGAACCGATGTTTGCTAGAGCTGTTGGGGAGAGTTTAAACTAATGTGGCAGGGGTATGGGAACTGATGCAGGAAGTTGGAAGGTAGTGAAACAGGGACAGAAATAAAAGGCAGTAAGGGGGAAAGTGTAAGGCAGAGAAAACATAATCAAAAATCAAAAAGGGCAGAGTACAAGATACAGTGACTGAGGGGAGCTCAGTGAATAGGACCAGGAATACTAAAATAAATAAAACGAGAAGTGAAAACATTAATGGTAAGCGACGCGGCAGGTTGTTACATGAAGATATGGGTTCGACGACAAGGAAAATTAGGAGAAAGGTTAAGTGGAAATATAACTTAGGAGAGGTTACTGATCGAGGTGTTAAGATTCAGAACAGAGGTAAAAAAAAAGCCAACATAAGTGTACTTTACCTGACTGCTCGTAGTATTCAGAAGAAGGTAAATGAGTTGATGGCGCAAATCATCGTGAATGACTATGATTTAGTGGCCATTACTGAAAAATGGTGAAAGGATGGTCACGACTGGGAGTTAAATGTCCGATGGTATCAAACTTTTCGCAAGGACAGAGTGAATGGTAAGGGAGGTGGTGTAGCTCTGTTATTTAAGGATGACTTCCGGGCAACAGTTAGGGATGACATCGGTGCTATGGAGGATAAGGTTGAATCCATTTGGGTGGAAATCAGGAATACTAAGGCGAAAAAGTCACTGATAGGATTAATCTATAGGCCACCAAATAGTAACATAATGGTGGGGCAAGCAATAAACAAAGAAATAACAGATGCATGTAGAAATGGTACAGCAGTTATCATGGGGGATTTTAATCTACATGTTGATTGGTTTAACCAGGTCGGTCAAGGCAGCCTTGAGGAGGAGTTTATAGAATGTATCCGCGATAGTTTCCTAGAACAGTATGTAATGGAACCTACGAGGGAACAAGCGGTCCTAGATCTGGTCCTGTGTAATGAGAAAGGATTGATTCAGGATCTCATAGTTAGGGATCCTCTCTGAAGGATCGATCACAATATGGTGGAATTTAAAACACAGATGGAGGGTGAGAAGGTAAAATCAAGCACTAGTGTTTTGTCCTTAAACAAAGGAGATTACAATGGGATGAGAGAAGAACTAGCTAAGGTAGACTGGGAGCAAAGACTTGATAGTGAAACAGTTGAGGAACAGTGGAGAACCTTCCAAGAGATTTTTCACAGTGCACAGCAAAGTTTTATGCCAACAAAAAGGAAAGACGGTAAAAAGAGGGAAAATCGACAGTGGATATCTAAGGAAATAAGGGAGAGTATCAAATTGAAGGAAAAAACATACAAAGTAGCAACGATCAGTGGGTGACTAGAGGACTGGGAAATCTTTAGGGGGCAACAGAAAGCAACTAAAAAACCTATAACGATGTGTAAGATAGATTACGAGAGTAAACTTGCTCAGAATATAAAAACAGATAGTAAATGTTTCTACAAATACATAAAACAAAAAAGAGTGGCTAAGGTAAATATTGGTCCTTTAGAGGATGTGAAGGAGATTTAATAATGGGAGATGAGGAAATGGCTGAGGAACTGAACAGGTTTTTTGGGTCGGTCGTCACAGTGAAAGACACAAATAGCATGCCAGTGACTGATGGAAATGAGACTATGACAGGTGAGGACCTTGAGAGGATTGTTATCACCAAGGAGGTAGTGATGGGCAAGCTAATGTGGCTAAAGGTAGACAAGTCTCCTGTACCTGATGGAATGCATCTCAGAGTGCTAAAAGAGATGGCGAGGGAAATTGCAAATGTACTAGTGATAACTTACCAAAATTCACAAGACTCTGGGGTGGTCCCGGCGGATTGGAAATTAGAAAACGTGACACCTCTGTTTAAAAAAGAAGGTAGGCAGAAAGCGGGTAATTATAGACCAGTGAGCTTAACTTCGGTAGTCGGAAAGATGCTGGAATCTATCATCAAGGAAGAAATATCGAGGCATCTGGAAGGAAATTGTCCCATTGGGCAGACGCAGCATGGGTTCATAAAGGGCAGGCGGTGCCTAACTAATTTAGTGGAAATTTTTGAGGATATTAACAGTGCGGTAGATAACGGGGAGCCAATGGATGTGGTATATCTGGATTTCCAGAAAGCCTTTGACAAGTTGCCGCACAAAAGGTTGTTGCATAAGATAAAGATGCATGGCATTAAGGGGAAAGTAGTAGCATGGATAGAGGATTGGTTAATTAATAGAAAGCAAAGAGTGGGGATTAATGGGTGTTTCTCTTGTTGGCAGTCTGAAGCTAGTGGTGTCCCTCAATGATCAGTGTTGGGCCCACAACTGTTCACAATTTACATCGATGATTTGGAGTTGGGGACCAAGGGCAATGTGTCCAAGTTTGCAGACGACACTAAGATAAGTGGTAAAGCAAAAAGTGCAGAGGATACTGGAAGACTGCAGAGGGATTTGGATAGGCTAAGTGAATGGGCTAGGGTCTGGCAGATGAAATACAATGTTGACAAATGTGAGGTTATCCATTTTGGTAGGAATAACAGCAAAATCGATTATTATTTAAATGATGAAATATTACAACATGGTGCTGTGCAGAGAGACCTCGGTGTGCTAGTGCCTGAGTCGCAAAAAGTTGGTTTTCAGGTGCAACAGGTGATTAAGAAGGCAAATGGAAATTTGTCCTTCATTGCTAGAGGGGTGGAGTTTAAGACTATGGAGGTTCTGCTGCAATTGTATAAGGTGTTAGTGAGGCCACACCTGGAGTATTGTGTTCAGTATTGGTCTCCTTACTTGAGAAAGGACGTACTGGCACTGGATGGTGTGCAGAGGAGATTCACTAGGTTAATCCTAGAGCTGAAGGGGTTGGATTACGAGGAGAAGTTGAATAGACTGGGACTGTACTCGTTGGAATTTAGACGGATGAGGGGGATCTTATAGAAACATATAAGATTATGAAGGGAATAGATAGGATAGATGCGGGCAGGTTGTTTCCACTGGCGGGTGAAAGCAGAACTGGGGGGCATAGACTCAAAATAAGGGGAAGTAGATTTAGGACTGAGTTTAGGAGGAACGTCTGCACCCAAAGGGTTGTGAATCTATGGAATTCCTTGCCCAGTGAAGCAGTAGAGGCTCCTTCATTCAATGTTTTTAAGATAAAGATAGATCGTTTTTTGAAGAATAAAGGGATTAAGGGTTATGGTGTTCGGGCCGGAAAGTGGAGCTGAGTCCACAAAAGATCAGCCATGATCTCATTGAATGGTGGAGCAGGCTCGAGGGGCCAGATGGCCTACTCCTGCTCCTAATTCTTATGTTCTTATGTTATGTTCTTCCCGGACTATAACCTGGCGGTAACACAGTCATGAAGACTGTTGCTTCACAGCTCCAGAGTCTCAGGTTCGATTCCCGGCTTGGATCACTGTCTGCGTGGAGTCTGCACGTTCCCCCCGTGTCTACGTGGGTTTCCTCCGGGTGCATCGGTTTCCTCCCGAAAGTCACGAAATATATGTCTGTTACATGTGAATTTGACTTTGTGAATTTTCTCTCTGTGGACCGGAACATGTGGAGACTCCCACAGTAACCTCATCGCAGTGTTCATGTGCGCCTGCTTGTGACATTATTATTCTAACTGGTTTCTATTCTCCTTCTCACAGTGAACATCGTGACAATCGCAATCCTGTCTTTCAAAAACTGTGGCCTCTCCAAATGCATCGCCCGCTATCTGGTAGCGATGGCTGCAGCCGATCTCATGGTTATTGTCTGGAATGTAATCTTACATCGCATTGCTACAATATATTGGCATTACACTTTCCTGCTGTACACTCCCATTTGCAGATTCATTCTCTTCATGTCTCCCACCGCAATCGACATTTCTGTTTGGTTGACGGTGTCTTTTACCTTTGATCGCCTGGTGGCCATTTGCTGTCAGAAGCTGAAAACCAAATACTGCACCGAGAAAACTGCTGTTGTTGTTATCACCACTGTGAGCTCGCTGGTCTGCTTGAAGAACATTCCCTGGCCCTTTCTGTATTCCTCCTATTACAACTGGATGCCGTGGGGATGCCAGCTGTCCACACATTTTTTCATTGAGCCGATTTGGATAGCATACTCTTGGATTGAGCAGCTTCTAATCCCAGTGATTCCATTCTTTCTGATTTTGTTCTTTAATATTGTCACCGTCAGACGCATTTTAATCGCCAATCGCGGTCGAATGAGCCTCCGGCAGCACAGCAGCGACAGGGATGAAAAGGATCCTGAGCTGATGAACCGGAGACGATCCATTGTGTTACTCTTTGCAATATCCAGTAGTTTTATCCTGCTCTGGATGACAACAGTTATATATTTCATCTACGTTAGAATTACGTCGGCCTTCAAGAGCAGATCCCTACTTGCTACCTTTCCTGATTTTCAACAGGCTGGGACTTTATTGCAGCTTCTGAGCTCCTGTACCAACACAGCTATTTACACAATAACCCAGAGAAAGTTCAGAAACCTGCTGCTCAGTGCGATCAAATATCCCTTTACACTGATAGGGAAATTAGCGAAATGTTGGGGGAAAAATTACTGAAGACGGGACTCCCATTCTCCTTGTCCCATTTCAAGTACATTACAATTATCATCCAACATTACAAAATCCAATCAGCAGAAGGTCAAATAATTTTAACTGATGTTTTAAACAATTATTTTTGTAAAAATTAACCAGCATTCAATTGACCAATATCTGCGTTCCAATGACTGAAGAAAATACATCCAATACGCGAGGCCCACTCAAATACTGCAAATTGTTCATTTGTCAAATTACTTCACAACACTGAAAAAAATGTAAAAATCAAATGGGTCCAATTGGATATTGATGCTTATTTCCACCGAACCATTCTACTAATTAATCCCAGTTCATGGCCCATTTTTCCGTCATCCTCTTCACTTATTTATGAGTTTACTTAACACACACTCATTATTCAGTACCTGTAATAATTTAATAAATGTTCGACAATTTTAAACGAAAAATGTGTGTGTCAGGATTCTCCCTGCCCGGCGCCAGGCCAGAGAATCCCCGCGAACGGGCCACGCCACCCGACGCCGGCACGTGGTTCTCCGCAGTGCAGAGAATCGGCGCCATTGGCGCCAGCGTGGTTGGCGCGAAGCCGGTCGCGGGCCACTCTACGTGGACGGCCTGGCGATTCTCCAGCCTGGATCGGCCATAAGAAAGGAGCCAAGTGCCGCCTGCGCTGTTCTAACTTGGATTTGGATTTGGATTTGTTTATTGTCACGTGTACCGAGGTACAGTGAAAAGTATTTTTCTGCGAGAAGCTCAACAGATCATTAAGTACATGAGAAGAAAAGGGAATAAAAGAAAATACATAATAAACACTCTGAGCCGGCGGGTCCTCGGCGTGTAAGGGTCGGCTATCGGCTTGTGGAGAGGGGGGGGGGTGGAAAACCTCTGTAGTATATAATATGTGTATTGTGGTAATCGGCGACTGTATTACATGTAATGTGGTAAACCACTGTCCGATGGCTCCGGCTCCCCTCGGGCTCGGGATAAAGGTGGCTGGTCTCCGCCTCTGACCCAGTTCGGGATCAGAGGCCAGGAGGCATTCTGTTTAGTCTATTAAAGCCTCAGTTACGTTCACTACTCGTCTTGTGTTCATTGATGGCGCTTCAATTTAATGGACTAAACTTCTAAGATGAATTCATCGCTCAAGCCTGATCGCCTGGAGCTGGACCCACAGGCAGCCGACGCCACTGCAACATTCGAGCACTGGCTAAGATGCGTCGAATCATACCACAGATCCGCCACCGAAGACTTCACCGACCTCCAAAAGCATCAGAATTTCAACGCTAGGGAGAGCTCGCAAGTTTTCCTTCTCATCAGCGACGCCCCCTCGTATACGGAGGCTATAATGATGCTGAACGGACAATATGTAAAGTCTGTAAATGAGGTGTATGCGAGGCACTTTCTTGCCACGAGGCGACAACGCCCTGGGGAATCACTAGCCGACTTCCTGCGTGCCTTGCGGATACTCGGCCGGAACTGTGCTTGCCAGGCGGCATCGGCTACCCAACACAAAGAGCTGCTGATCGGGGACGGCTATGTCGCAGGTATGAAATCGAACTACATCCGCCAGCGATTGCTAGATTGTACACTCGGCCTCCCAGATACAGCGCAGCTCTCAAACCCGCTGGATGTCGCCTTCCAGAACATGGAGGCCTACACCTCCGACCACACGGCACCCCCGTGGACCTGGTGGGCGCCGCCATCATCCGACTCGTGTGCGGCCCAATCATCTGCTGCACAGCAGCCTGCCAACGCCGGAAGCCTGAAGTGCTACTTTTGCGGACAGAGTAAGCATCCCAGGCAACGCTGCCCTGCACGGAACGCGACTTGCAACGGGTGTGGGAGGAATGGCCGCTTTGCGAAATCCTGCCAGGCCCGTGCTCGCGCTAAAACACCGGGGCCAAGCTTCGCTGCCTGCTTCCCATCGGAGCCGCCCCCAGCTGTCGCGCCACCCGCCATGTGCGACTCATGGGGGCCGCCATCTTGGGACCACTCAACAGCCTCCCAGGAGCCCTGCTCACCCGGTAGTACGTTGGCCGCGTCTACCTCCGACAGGGCTACGCATCACCTTCTGAAGTCGCCGCCATCACGTTCGACCAGTCCCGGCCTCAGCACCTCACAAAATCTAAAATGACCTTCCGGATCAACGGGCACGAGATAGCCTGCCTTTCCGACTCCCGGAGCACAGACAGCTTCATACACCCTGATACGGTTAGGCACTGCCCCCTCCCTATTTTACCCACTAACACAAAAACTCCCTGGCTTCCGGATCACATTCAGTAGAAATCCGGGGTACTGTGTCACGACAATTACTGTACAAGGCTTAGAGTCCACTAACTTTAAACTCTACGTCCTTCTCCATCTCTGTGCTGCACTATTTCTGGGGGTCGATTTCCAGTGCCACCTACAACGCCTTAGTTTAATGTTCGGTGGACCCGTTACCCCTTCGCCGTCTGTAGCCACGTGACGCTTAAGGTCGACCCACTCTCGCTCTTCGCTAACCTCATCGTGGGCTGTAAGCCCATCGCTACTAGGAGCAGACGATACAGTGCCCGGGACGGGCCCTTTATCAGATCGGAGGTCCAGCGACTCCTACGAGAGAAGATCATTGAGGCGAGTACCAGCCCCTGGAAAGCCCAAGTGGTGGTCGTCAAGACTGGGGAGAAGCATCGGATGGTCATCGACTACAGTCAGACCGTCAAGCGGTACACACAGCTCGAGGTGTACCCCCTACCCCGCATATATGACATGGCCAACCAGATTACGCAGTATGGGGTCTTCTCCACAGTTGACTTGAAGTCCACATAGAACCAGCTCCCTATCCGCCCGGATGACCGCCAATGCACTGCCTTTGAGACCGAGGCCGATGACCGCCTCTACCACTTTCTCAGGGTTCCCTTCGGCGTCACCAATGGGGTCTCGGTTATCCAACGAGAAATGGACCGAATGGTTGACCAGTACGGGCTGCAGGCCACGTTCCAGTAATTAGATAATGTCACCATCTGCAGCCATGACCAGCAGGACCATGACGAAAACTTCCGGCACTTCCTCCACACCGCTAAACTCCTGAATCTCACCTACAACAAGGAAAAATGCGTTTTCCGCACAACCCGCCTCGCCATCCTTGGCTAAGTTGTGGAAAACAGATTCCTAGGGCCCGACCCCGACCGCATGCGCCCCCTCCTGGAACTACCCCTCCCCCACTGCCACAAGACCCCGAAGACATGCCTGGGGTTCGTCTCTTACTGTGATCAGTGGGTCCCCAATTATGCGGACAAGGCCCGTCCACTTATAAAATGCACCATTTTGACGCTGATGGCTGAGGCCCGCCTGGTCTTCAAACGCATCAAGGCAGATATTGCCAAAGCCACACTGCACGCTGTGAATGTGTCCATTCAGTTCCAGGTGGAGAGCGATGCGTCTGAATTTGCTCTGGCCGCTATTCTCAACCAGGCGGCAGGCCCGTGGCTTTCTTTTCCCCTAAACTCCATGCCTCTGCAATTCGATACTCATCCGTCAAAAAGGAAGCCCAAGCCATTGTAGAAGCTCTGCGACGTTGGAGGCATTACCTGGCCGGCAGGCGATTCACTCTTCTCACTGGCCAATGGTCGGTTGCCTTCAGGTTTAACAATACACAGCAGGGCAAAATCAAGAACGACAAGATTCTGCGGTGGAGGGTCGAGCTCGCCACCTACAACTACGATATCTTCTATCGACCTGGGAAGCTCAATGCGCCCCCACATGCCCTACCCCACGGTACATGTGCCAGCGCACAAGTAGAACGACTCCAGGCCCTCCACACTGACCTCTGTCACACGGGGGTCACCCGTGTTTTTCACTTTATCAAGGCTCGCAACCTGCCTTACTCCATTGAGGAGGTCAGGACCGTGACCAGGGGCTGCCAGGTCTGCGCGGACTGCAAACCACACTTCTATCGGCCAGAAAGGGCGCACCTGGTAAAGATCTCTCGCCACTTTGAGCGCCTCAGCATCGACTTCAAAGGGCCCCTCCACTGACCGTAACATGTACTTCCTCAACGTCATTGATGAGTACTCAGGTTTCCCTTTCGCCATAACGTGCCCTGACATGACCGCTGCCACCATCATCAAGGCCCTGCATAGTATTTTCCTCTTGTTTGGGTTCCCCACCTCCATCCATAGCGATCTGGGTTCCTCCTTCACGAGCGACGAGTTGCGTCAGTTCCTGCTTAGCCAGGGCATCGCCTCTAGCAGGGCGACCAGCTACAACCCCTGGGCAACAGACAGGTGGAGAGGGAGAACGCGACGGTCTGAGAGGCCGTCCTCCTGGCCCTACGGTCTAGAAGTCTCATAGTCTCCCGCTGGCAGAAGGTCCTCCCCGATGCGCTCTATTCCATCCGGTCGCTCCTGTGCACTGCCACCAACGAGACCCCTCATAAACATATGTTTGCCTTCCCCACGAAATCCACCTCCAGGGTCGCGCTCCCGTCCTGGCTGACAGTCCCAGGGCCCGTCCATCTCGGGAAGCATGCGAGGAGCCATAACTCAGATCCCCTCGTCGAGAAAGCGCTGCTCCCCAGGCCAACCCATAATATGCCTACGTGGCACACCATGACGGGCGACAGGACACAGTTTCCCTCCGGAATTTGGCACCTGCAGGTTCCCCAGCGACCACCCCCACCACCCCCGACCCTACACCGTATACCCCCATCTCTACCCATCTACCTCAAGGACTGGCAGCCGCAGGCCCACCGGCGACCATCACCACCACCCCCGCCCATACACCCCCCCCTCCATCGACTCAACTACTGGGTGAGGAAGAGGACAACACGCTCCCGGTGTACGTCTCGACACCGGTGCCCACACCACAGCCGGGACTGAGGCGATCACGGCGGAAGGTCAAGGCCCCCGACAGAATTAATCTTAAAGTCCACTTCACCCCCGCTGGGCTCTTCTTTTTAACAGGGGGCGAATGTGGTAAACAACTGTAGTGTATAATATGTGTATTGTGGTAAACGGCTACTTTATTACATATAATGTGGTAAACCACTGCCCTATGGCTCCGCCTCCCCTCGGGCTCGGTATAAATGTGGCTGGTCTCCGCCTCTGACCCAGTTCGGCATCAGAGGCCAGGGGGCTTTCTGTGTAGTCTATTAAAGCGTCAGTTACGTCCACTACTCGTCTTGTGTTCATTGATGGCACATCATGGGGGAGGGGGTTCGGACCCCAGGGGGAACCAGGGGGGACCTCCGATGTTGCCTGGCCCGCGATCGTGACCCACCGATCGGCGAGTCGGCCTCTGTGGCTGGGGGCCTCCTTTCCTGCGCGCCCGCCCCTGTCCCTGTGCCAAGTTGCATCGTGGCCGGCGCGTTGAAGGAGGCCTCTGCGCGTGCGCTATTTGGCACTGGCGCCACTGTGCATGTCCTCGTTGGTGCCGACGAAACTGCGCATGTGCGGATCCTGTTGTGCCCAGTTCGAAAATGAAATGAAAATGAAATGAAATTAAAAATGAATGAAATGAAATGACATGAAAATCGTTTATTGTCACGAGTAGGCTTCAATGAAGTTACTGTGAAAAGCCCCTAGTCGCCACATTCCGGCGCCTGTTCGGGGAGACTGGTACGGAAATAGAACCGTTCTCCTGGACTTTCCTTGGTCTGCTTTCAAAACCAGCGATTTAGCCCAGTGTGCTAAACCAGCCCCAGTTCGCGCCGGGATCTGCAGCTGGAGCGGCGCGAACCGCTCCAACGCCTTGTTGGGGCCAGAATTAGACGTGGGAGCGACCCCTTCACGTAAAATGCGATGGCGTTTACGATGGGTGGACAATGCCGTGGGATTAGAGACTCCAGCCCCCAGTATTGATTGTCCTGAGAACATGCTTACACTTCAAATATTTTTTTTGTCGATCTGCAACAATGGTCATTACATTTGAAGTCAAGGTGTTATTCTAATAACAGAAAGAAACAGCGAATGAGGCAGTTCAGAGGAGCAGTTCAAACTGACATGCTCAGTCTATGTGGGCTGATTTAGAATATGGTTCGAGATGCCAGAAGCCGGACGGGTAGTAGCGATGGAATTGAAACATTGCCGCAGAGAAGAGAATCATCAGTTGCACTGTGCTGCAGGATGAACACGTGATGGAGATGAAATGGGGGAGGGTGCTGAACTCCCACGTGGTTAACGCTGTAGACCCTCATTGTAATAGCTTCTGGGGGAGGGCAACAATATGTTGAAGTGGAACGGCGGTGGTCAATATCGAATAGTAATTGCTGTAGAGTAGGGAGTAGTCCAAGCTGCGGGTTCCTTGGAGAGCTTCAAAATGGTCCGGTGAAGGGAAGAAAATGAGATGGATGTTGCATGATGAGTGGAGGAATGACAGTGGAGGTGTGGAGGTGGTTATTGAGTAGGCAGAAGAGGTGAAAAAGTGGATAATGAAGGCAATGAAATGGCGTGGCTTAAATTGCGTATATTCGAGTTTCAAAGGTTTGGTAGCCGTGAGGGAACGGATTAAGGCATTGTTGTCTGGAGAATGTGCAAGTGTGGATGTGGACAGGGGAGTGATATTAGGAGCGGTGGAGTGGAAAGCTTTGGTCAAGTATTTTGTGGACAGGATGGCTGATTATTTGGAGGGGCTAATAGATTACTTGAAGATATGAGACAGAGGGTGTGGATAGGTATGGAGGGTAACCGACGATAATGGTGTGCAGTGTGAAGATATGTAGGGGGGAAGGGGTGTGACAACAGAAGGCCAAGACGGCGAGGGGTCTTGTACAGGACCGTGCTAGGACTGATTGGATAGATTGCGCTGGGGAGTCTCTGGACGACAGTGGACTATGGAGTTGGGTATAGACGGAACAGAAGGATTAAAGCAGTCGGAGGTGGACGTAGATAGGAGAGAGTGAATGTTGTTTGGGGAAGCAGGGTGCAGGCACAGACGGGGTGTTTAGATACATATCGAATACATAGATAGCAGCAGGATGAGAACCTTTGGCCCTTCGAGCCTGCTGCGCCATTTATCACGATCATGGCTGATCATCCAACTCAATAGCCTAATCCTGCTTTCTCCCCATAGCCTTTGATCCCATTCTCCCCAAGTGATATCCAGCCACTTCTTGAATATATTCAAAGTTTTAGCATCAGCTACTGCCTGTGGTAATGAATTGCACAGGCTCACCACTCTTTGTGTGAAGAAATGTCTTCTTATATCTGTCCGAAATGGTTTACCCTGAATCCCCAGACTGTGACCCCTAGTTCTGGACACACACCATTGGTAACATCTTCGCTGCATCTACCCTGTCTAGTCCTGTTAGATTTTATCAGTCTCTATGAGATCCCCCCCTCATTCTTCTGAACTCCAGCGAGAACAATCCCAACCTAGTCAAACTCTCCTCACATGACAATCCCGCAATCCCTGGCATTAAACTGGTAAACCTTCTCTGCAATCCCTCGAGAGCAAAAACATCCTTCCTCAGAGAAGGAGACCAAACTGCACAGAATACTCCAAGTGTGGCCTCACCAAGGCCCTGTACAAGTGCAGCAACAGATCCCTGCTTCTGTATTCGAAACCTCTCGCAATGAAGACCAACATACCTTTAGCCTTCTTTTTTTTTAATTTAGAGGACCCAATTCATTTTTCCAGCTAAGGGGCAATTTGGTCTGTTCAATCCACCTACATTGCACATCTTTGGGTTGTGGGGGCGAAATCCACGCAAACACGGGGAGTCTGTGCAAACTCCACACGGACAGCGACCCAGAGCCAGGATCGAACCTGGGACTTCGGCGCCGTGAGGCAGCAGTGCTACCACTGCGCCACCCTGCTGCCCACCATTAGCCTTCTTTAACGCCTGCTGCACCTGCATGCTTGCCTTCAGCGAATGGTGCGCAGGAACACCCAGGTCCCACTGCACACTCCCCTCTCCCAACCATTCAGTTAGTAATCTGCCTTACTGTTTTTGCTTCCAAAATGAATAACCTCACACTGATCCAAATTTGACTGCATCAGCCATTAGTTTGCCCTGATGTGGAGATGCCGGCGTTGGACTGGGGTGAGCACAGTACGAAGTCTTACAACACCAGGTTAAAGTCCAACAGGTTTATTTCGATGTCACTAGCTTTCGGAACGCTGCTCCTTCCTCGGGTGAATGAAGAGGTATCCTCTTCATTCACCTGAGGAAGGAGCAGCTCTCCGAAAGCTAGTGACATCGAAATAAACCTGTTGGACTTTAACCTGGTGTTGTAAGACTTCGTACTGTAATTAGTTTGCCCACTCGCCCAACTTCCAGATCTTGCTGTAGGATCCCTGCATCCTCGTCACAATTCACCTAATTTGTATCCTCTGCAAACTTTGAGATGTTACATTTTGTTCCCTCATCCAAATCATTAATATATATTGTGAATAGCTGGGGTCCCAGCGCCGATCCCTGTGGTACCCCACTGGTTACTGTCTGCCAACTTGAAAAGGACCCATCAATCCCTACTATTTGTTTTATCTCTGCCAATCAGTTTTCTATCTACCTCAATACATTTCCTCCAATCCCATGCGCTTTACTTTTGCACAATAATCTCTTATGCGGGACATTGTGAAACGCCTTGTGAAAGTCCAAATATATCACATCGACTAGCTCCCCCTTGTCAACTGTTCTGGTTACCTCTTCAACAATTATAACAGATTTATCAAGCATGACTTTCCCTTCATAACTCCACGCTGACTCTCACTGATCCTGCCACTGTTTTCTAAATATTCCGCTATTAAGTCCTTGATAATGGATTCAAGCATTTTCTCCACTACCGATGTTAGGCTTACTGGTCTATAATTCACTGCTTTCTCTCTACCTCCCTTTTTGAATGTCGGAGAGATGTGAGCTGCCGTACAATCTGCAGGACAGTTCCAGAGTCTATAGAATCCCGGAAGATGACCAACAATACATCCACTGTTTCCACAGCCACCTCTTTAAGCACTCCGGGATGCAGATTCTCAGGCCTTGGGGGTTTATCCGCATTCAATTCCATCAGTTTTCCAGCACCATTTATCTACTAATGTTTATCTCCCTCAGTTCTTCCTCTTACGAAACCTTTCATTCTCCAACATTTCGGGGAAATGATTTGTGTCCTCATTTGTGAATATAGGACCAAATTATGTATTCAATTGCTGAGCCATTTCTTTGTCCCTTATTATGCATTCCCCTGTTTCTGTCTGCAGTGGGCCTACGTTTCATTTTACCAATCTCTTTCTCGTCACATATATGTCGAAACCTTAAGCACCAGTCTTTTTGTTCTCTTCTAGCTTCCTTTCCTATTGTATTTTCCCTTCTTAATCAAACCCTTCGTCCTTCTTTGCTGAATTCTAAACTTCTCCCTATCTTCAGCCCTATTATTTTTCTTGGCCGATCTGTATGCTTCTTCCTTGTATCGTATGCTATTTCTAATTTCCTCTGTAAGCCATGGATTGGCCCTCTTACCGCTTTCCTTTTGTGCCAGACAGGAATGAACAGTTGCTGTCGTTCCTCCAGGCGTTCCTTGAATGTTTGCCATTGTCTATCCACTGTCATCCTTTAACGTAACTCTCCCCAATCCACCAAGGCCGACTCACGGCTCATATCCTCATAGTTCCCTTTATTATGATTCAGCACACGAGTCTCCGAATCAACTATATGTGACACGCACTACTGTTTTTTGTCCCTTGGTATGTCTCAGCTCATACAGATTCCACAATGCCAGAGCTATATCCTTTCTCATTATGGTGTTAATTTCCTCTTAAACCAGCAGTGCCACACCAGGTTATTTTTTTTTATACCTGTTCTTCCGAAATACTGAGAACCACGTTAGCTAGGAAGGACCTAAAGAGAGAGCTAAGAAGAGCCAGGAGGGGACATGAGAATTCTTTGGCGGTAGGATCAAGGATAACCCTAAAGCTTTCTATAGATATTTTAGGAATAAAAGAATGACTAGGGTAAGAATAGGGCCAGTCAAGGACAGTAGTGGGTTGTTGTGCTTGGAGTCCGAGGAGATAGGAGAGGTGCTAAATGAATATGTTTCGTCAGTATTCACACAGGAAAAAGACAATGTTGTCGAACAGAATACTGAGATTCAGGCTACTAGACTAGAAGGGCTTGAGGTTCATAAGGAGGCGGTGTTAGCAATTCTGGAAAGATTGGAAATAGATAAGTCACCTGGCCGGATGGGAATTATCCCAGGATTCTCTGGGAAGCAAGGGAGGAGATTGCTGAGCCTTTGGCCTTGATCTTTGAGTCATCTTTGTCTACAGGAATAGTGCCAGAAGACTGGAGGATAGCAAATGTTGTCCCCTTGTTCAAGAAGGGGGAGTAGAGATAACCCCGGTAAGTATAGACCAGTGAGCCTTACTTCTGTTGTGGGAAAAACCTTGGAAAGGTTTCTAAGGAATAGGATGTAAATCATCTGGAAGGAGTAATTTGATTAGAGATAGTCAACACAGTTTTGTGAAGGGTAGGTCGTGCCTCACAAACCTTATAGAGTTCTTTGAGAAGGTGACCAAACAGGTGGATGAGGGTAAAGCAGTTGATGTGGTGTATATGGATTTCAGTAAAGCATTTGATAAGGTTCCCCATGGTAGGCTACTGCAGAAAATACGGAGGCATGGGATTCAGGGTGATTTAGCAGTTTGGATCAGAAATTGGCTAGCTGGAAGAAGACAAAGCGTGGTGGTTGATGGGAAACGTTCAAACTGGAGTCCAGTTACTCGTGGTGTACCACCAGGATCTGTTTTGGGACCACTACTGTTTGTCATTTTTATAAATGACCTGGAGGAGGGCTTAGAAGGATGGGTGAGTAAATTTGCAGATGGCACTAAAGTCGGTGGTGTTGTGGACAGTGCGGAAGGATGTTACAAGTTACAGAGGGACATAGAAAAGATGCAGCGCTGGGCTGAGAGGTGGCAAATGGAGTTTAATGCAGAAAAGTGTGAGGTGATTAATTTTGGAAGGAATAACAGGAAGACAGAGTACTGGGCTAATGGTAAGATTCTTGACACTGAGGATGAGCAGAGAGATTTCGGTGTCCATGCACATAGATCCCTAAAAGTTGCCACCCAGGTTGAGAGAGATGTTAAGAAGGCGTACGGTGTGTTAGCTGTTATTGGTAGAGGTATTGAGTTTTGGAGCTATGAGGTCATGTTGCAACTATACAACGCTCTGATGCGGCCGCATTTGGAGTATTGCGTGCAATTCTGGTCGCCGCATAATAGGAAGGGTGTGGAAGCATTGGAAAGGGTGCAGAGGAGATTTACCAGAATGTTGCCTGGTATGGAGGGAAGATCTTATGAGAAAAGGCTGAGGGACTTGAGGCTGTTTTCGTTAGAGAGAAGAAGGTTAAGGGGTGACTTCATTGAGGCATTCAAGATGATCAGAGAATTGGATAGGGTGGACAGTGAGAGCCTTTTTCCTCGGATGGTGATGTCTAGCACGAGGGGACATACCTTCCAATTGAGGGGAGATGGATATAAGACAGTTGTCAGAGGTGGGTTCTTTACTCAGAGAGTAGCAGGGGCGTGAAGTGCCCTGCCTGCAACAATATTGGACTCTCCAACACTAAGGCCATTTAAATGGTCATTGGATAGACATATAGACGATAAGGGAATAGTGTAGATGGGCTTTAGAGTGGTTTCACAGGTCAGCGCAACATCGAGGGCCGAAGGGCCTGTACTGCGCTGTAATGTTCTATGTTCTATGTTCTAACCCTGGGACATTCAGTTCCCATCCATGTTCACCCTGCAGCCATGTCTCCACAGTCCCAATTATATCATGCGCATTTATATCGATCTGCACGATTGTTCCTCCACTTTATTGCAAATGCTCCGTGCATTAAGGCACAGAACTTCAAAGTTGGTCTTTTTCACAATGTTTGTCTTGCTCCCAATATTTTTCTCCACTGTTTGAAATTTGGCCTTGGTTTCTCCACCAATCACTATTCTCATTCACTTTTCTACCTTTTGCTTTTGCCCTTGCTCCTTCGTTCTCTGTCTCCTTTCTCAGGTTCCCATCCCCCTGGCATATTAGTTTAAACCATCCCCAACCGGTCTCGGAAATACCGCCCCCCCCCCCCCCCACACTCACCAGACATCAATTTCAGACCTGCCCATGTTTAACCGGTCCGATTTTCCAGGTCCCACCTCCACCAGAACCGGTCCCAATTCGCCAGGAATCTGGAATCCTCCTCCTGACACCATCTCTTCAGCCACGAATTCGCCCTATATATCCTGTAATTTCTACTCTGACTAGCACGTGGCACCGCGAGATATCCTGAGATCACTACCTTTGAGGTCCAATCTATTTGTGGAATGATCCAGAGCCACAGGGAGAAGCTGGGTCAGTGGGATCTGTTTGTGGAATGATCCAGGACATTAGGGAGAAGCCATAGGCAGTGGCATCTGTTTGCGGAATGATCCAGGACAATAGGGAGCGTCTGGGGCAGTGGGACCTGTCTGTGGAATGATCCAGGACAATAGAGAGAGGCTGGGGCAGTGGGATCTGTTTGTGGAATTATCGAGGACAATAGGGAGAGGCTGGGGCAGTGGACTCGCACCGGTTGAAAATCGGGAGGGGGGATTTTTACACAGTTCTCTTACCGAAAATGGGTAGGTCGATCTCGAAGTCGGGGAGGGTGTCGTCGTTGCTGAGGGAACTGAGGGGATTTATGGAGCATCTGGCAGGGTGTATTTGGGGGGGGGGGTCCGAGTAGGATAGGTCGACAGAGGGCATAGGAATTCCTGTTTCTCTCCCACGTGAATAGGGTGTACTCACGGATCGACTATTTTCTGTTGGACAAGACGTTGTTGGCGGGGTTGGTTGCTGCGGAGTACTCGGGAGATCATGCGCCCATTGGATGGATTTGTAGGTGAATCGGTGGGGGGGGGGGGCGGGGGCGGGGGCGCCGCACTGGAGTTTAATGTGGGGCTGTTGGCAGATGAGGAGTTTTGTGAGCGGGTTTCCAGCGATACGTAGATCTGAACGACACGAGTGAGATTTTGGCTGCCACACTATGGGAGACACTGAAGGCAGTATTGGAGGGGGGCGGGGGGGGGGGTGGAGTTTATCTCTGTACGGGCGCACATAGATCAGACGGGGCGGGCAGAGATAGTGAGGTTGGTGGATGAGATCATGCGGGTGGATAGGGGATTTTCGGAAGCCCCGGGGCGGGATTGCTGATAGAGCAATAGCAACTCCAGATGGAGTTTGGACTGATACCCATGGGAAAGGCAGTTGGGCAATTGAAGAGAGCTGAGGGGCGGTCTGTCAATACGGAGGAAAGGCAAGTAGGATGTTGGCCCAACAATTTTAGAAGCCGGAAGCAGCTAAGGAGATCGGATAAGTGAAGGATCTGCGGAGGAGGGGCCATGATCCTGGACTCGGTGGGGATGCTTGGGGTATTTGAGGATTTTTTAAGCGACTGTATGAATTGGAACCCTCAGTCTGGGTGGAGGGAGTGAGGCGTTTTTTTTAGAGGTAATGGAGCTCTCTAGCGTGGAGGAGGACATGGTGGAGGGATTGGGAGCTCTCATTGGGCTGGTGGAGGTGGTGGTGGTGGAGGTTGAGGGTATGGGGCCGATGCGGGCAGGAAAGGCCTAGGGCCCGGATGGGTTCTCGGTGGAATTTTATAAAACGGATGATTTGGGACCCATGCTGGTCAGGGCGTTTAATGAGGCGAGTGAGCAGGGGCTGATCCCCCGACGTTATCACAGTCCTCGATCTCCGTAATTTTAAAGAAGGATAAGGATCCGGAGCAGTATGGGTCCGACAGGCCAATTTCGCTATTAAATGTGGATGATAAGATGCTGGCCAAGATTTTTGCCTCATGGATTGAGGACTGTGTGCCAGTGGTGATTCGGGAGGACCAGACGGGGTTTATTAAGGAAAGGCATTTGTCGGCCTACATCAGGCGCCTGCTGAATGATATAATGATGACCCCAGATGGAAGAAGTGTGAAATTGGTGGTCGACATGGATTCAGTGAAGGTCTTCAATCGGGTGGAGTGGGATAATTTTTGGGAGGAGTTGGGGCGCTTTGGGTTTGGGCAGTGGTTTATGGAGTGGGTCTGGCTGTTGTAACGGGGGGCAGCAGGCAGTGTCCGAAGATACCAGGAGAGTTTGGCATATTTCAGGCTAATCCGGGGAACGAGGCAGTGATGCCCACTCTACCCTCGGCTATTTGCCTTGGCTGCAGAGCAATCGGAAATGGTGCTCAGAGCGTCAATGGACTGGCAGGGGTTAGTGCGGGGGGGGGGGGGGGGGCATTAGGTCTCGTTGTAGGCGGGCGATTTACTGGTCTACATATCAAAGACTTTGGCAGGTATTGGGGGATTGTAGGTATATGGGAGGAATTCGGCCGGTGCTCGAGATATATATTGAATATGGGGAAGAGCGAGGATTTTGGAATTCCAGCGAGTGGGCAGGAGAAGTGGCTGGGGGAGTTGCCGTTTAGATTGGTGGGGGCGAGCTTTCGTTATCTGCGTATTGAGGTGGCGCGGGTTGGGAGCAGCTGCACAAGCTCAATCTGGCTCTGCTGGTGGAGCAAATGATGGGGGATTTTGTAAGACCGAATGTGCTCCCGCTGTCGCTCGCGGGACCGCTGCTGTAGGTACAGATGACGGTTATCGCGAGGTTTTTATTTGTGTTTCAGAACCTCCCAATCTTCATTACTAAGGCTTTATTCAGGAGGGTGAATGCACTGATTTCGGTGTTTGTTTGGGCGGGTAAAGCCCCGCGGTGAAGATGGTGCTGCGGGAGTAGGGTCGGCCGGAGGGGGGCGGTGGTGAGTTAACTCTTCCACAGTAATTTATTATCATTGGGCGGCGAATACAGCCGTGGTTCGGTCGTGGGGGAAGAGTCGGTTTGGAAGTGGATTGAGGCAGCCTCATTTATGGGCTCGAGTTGGGGGCACTGTTAATGGCGCCTTTACTGTTCTCGCCGGCCAGGTACTCCGCAGGCCTGGTCGTGGTTGCGAGCCTGCTGTGTGCGGACACCTGATGCTGTAGGGAGCCTCGATTTAGGCACCGATCTGAGGGACCTAGAGGCTTGCTCCGGAGGGTTCGGGGGCGGACTTGACCGGGGGGGGAGGTCGAGGGGGTAACGGACGGGGATTGAGCGGTGTGGGAATCCTTTCTTTCAAGGCAACTTATCGAGCTTGGAAGGGTTGGTGGAGGAATTTGAGTTGGCCGCCGGGAATTGGTTCCAGTATTTACAGGCGAGGGATTTTGTTCAGAAGCAAGCACCGTCCTTTCCCCATCTGTCGCCCCTGGGGCTACAGGGCAAGATGGTGTCACAAATAGGACTAGTGAAGGTAACGTGCCGGAAATATATAAGGAGTTGATGGATTGGGAGGGCGCCCCAGTGGGGGTAATGAAGCGTAAGTGGAAGAGTTGGGGAAGCGGGTGGAGGGGGCTTGGAGTTGGGGGGGTGGGGGTGAATGCATCCTCGGTGTGCGCCAGCCTGAGCCTTATTCAGATTATGATTATTTCCTATCATGCCATTGTCGTTTCTGTCTCCCTATCTGTGTCATATTTAACGTACAAACATTACCTTATTAGGGCGCACATGACGGTGGCCAGGATGAGCAAGTTTTTTGAAGGGATGGAAGATAGGGGTGGACATTGTGCGGATGGGCCCGCAAATCTTGCCTATATGTTTTGGGCTTGTCCGAAGCTTCGGGGATTCTAGCAGGGGATTTGCCGCCGTTAGGTCGGAAATCCTGAAGGTGAAGGTGGTTCCGAATCCAGAAGTTGCGATCTTTGAAGTGTTAGAAGACCCGGGTGTCCAGGAGGCGAGAGTGGGCGATGTCTTGGCCTTTGCCTCCCTGGTTGCTGGGAGACGGAACTTATTGGAATGGAGGGTACAGGGGCCTCCGGACCCGGGGGCGTGGGTGAGGGACCTGACAGAGTCTCTCAGGTCGGAATAGATTAAGTTAAACTTGAGAGGGCCTGTTGAGGAGTTTAGGCGGAGATGGTAGCCTTTCATCGACTTCTTTGAGATCAGTTCAGATGTCAGCAATGCGGGGGGCGGGGGGGGGGGGAGGGGTATAAAAATAATAATCGTTTTTTGTCTCAAGTAGACTTCACATATTTAGTTAACTTGGTTATTTGCAGCTCTGTTGGCTTGTTGAGTTCTGTTTGTGTTTGATGTGGAAATATATAAATACATCAATAAAATATTTTTCAAAAGAAAATGTCTAATGGAGCTGAGGCGAAGGTCTGGGCCATTTGGCCCTTCGAGCCTGCTCCACCATTCAAACAGATATTGGCACAGACGCATACATACACTCTCTCTCACACAGACAGAGATAGGGAGAAACTGGTTACCACCCGTAATAGGATGGAGAACCAGAGGACATCGGTATTAAAAAGGTTGCAAAAAATAAGTTAAAGCAATATGAGAGAAAACGTTATCGCACAGCGACCTGTCAAGGTGTGAAATGCACGGCCTGAACAGAGCGATGGAGGTATGTTCAAGAGTGAATGGAGTCATTATCTGAAACGGAAGAATGTGCAGGGGTATGGAGGAAGACAGGGGAGTGGCAGGACTCGAATTGCTGATCCGGAGAGCTGGAACAAGCGCCATGGGACGAAGGGCTTCCTTTTACCCTGCAACAATATTACGCCCCAGTGAGCGGATGAACAGACCGAGAAAGAAAATATGAGAAAGGGAATAGATCCCTGACTGAGACTCTGCAACCGGCAACACATATCCATCGTCAACTATCCTCACAGGGTCCATTGTTCTCATGTAAACTTTGATCAAATCGTCCTTGAAACTGCAAGATTCCCTATCATGCCATTGTCGTTTCTGTCTCCATATCTGTGTCATATTTAACGTACAAACATTACCTTAGTGAAGAGCCAACGCTATCATTAATGTCGCAGTGCTTTGGTCACATAAAATAGCTGACTGATGTTTCTGGATTTTATTTACAGATTCCGAGTGAGAGAGAGAGATGGCGAGATCAGCAGGAGACACATGTGGAGCGAGTGAGAAAAGAGAGAGGCATTGCGAGAGGAAGAACATGTGTCCCTGCTCAGGAACTCATTTTAACTTGGGGTCATTGCTGTGTCTGTAAAATCTCAGATACTTCAACCAGTATTTTAATCCACATTTTACCTCGGTGTCTTCTGATATCGAGGAGAACAAAGGATAAACACAAATACAAGAACAACAATATTTATTAAACAAAGTTAACCCGTAAATTAACCCAAGTATACGTGCAAGAATTATTCAAGATCCAGTGAGATTACCCGAAAAGATGGTCTGGTTGGTTTGTGGGACTCAGTCCTGAGTCTCCCTGGTCTGTCATCACGGAAGTGGTTCTCGCTGGCAATATCTTTCTTCCTTCCTTCTCTGGTCAGTCTTCGTATGGTCAAGTTCATCTCGCCAGTCTACTTTTTGCTGCTGCTGTACCTTCCACATCTATTTTCAGCCTCCTCCCTCCCCGCCTTTTCCCGGAACAACTCTCCCGCCCGCCCAATGTGGTTCCCAACATCCAGTGGGTTTCTTGATGTTTGCTTAAGACGACACTGTGCCCTGCCCCCAGGTATACTTCTCTGTGGTGTTTTCTTGCACATAACCTGTTGCCATATCAGGTAGTAGGAGAAACTCTGGGAGCCAAGAGTCTGGCTTGATCTGTTCAGTGACAGTGCGCTTCTGAATATGAAGAGACTGCGGTGATCTTTTGAAGCCCGTTGATAGGGCAGATCTAGACATGTCCAAGTAGTCTGTCTGAGTTCTGTATATTCGAACTTGACAAAGTGAATTCCCAACAGGACATTTACTGACATTGACTGCAGTTAATTTACAGTGTCCAATTCTTTAATTTAGGATGTCCAATTATAATCGGGCTCAATGCTAGCACGTGTTAAGTCACCACAGTGCCTCCTCTTGATCCAGCGATCGTCAGCGAACCGGAACACAAAAACCTAACCAAACCGAGCGAGCAAGTATCCGGATCTTGGCGTAACAATCTTCTGCCTAACCCACAATAGTGCAACAAATGTAATTAATATATTACATGCAACAGTAAAGTTATCATTCAATAATTATGTTGCACCAATTTAAGATATTCCAAACAGCCCAACACAAACGAGGGGGAATATGTACAAACAAGAGCCACACGACAAATGAGTCAATATATTGCAATACAAATGAAGGAGTGTGAAATTCTTCGTAGCACAGTCTGTCACAAAGCAGGATGACCTTTCTGAACATCTGGGCTATCAGAGGCTGTTGTTGTGGTCTTCAGTTGGCGTGGCCTCCGTTGGCCGGGTTTGCTGCGATCATTCTGAGATTGGGACACCCAGGAGGGCAGCACGGTAGCATTGTGGATAGCACAATTGCTTCACAGCGCCAAGGTCCCAGGTTCGATTCCGGCTTGGGTCTCTGTCTGTGCGGAGTCTGCACGTTCTCCCCGTGTGTGCATGGGTTTCCCCCAGGTGCTCCGGTTTCCTCCCACAGTCCAAAGATGTGCGGGTTAGGTGGATTGGCCATGATAAATTGCCCTTAGTGTCCAAAATTGTCCTTAGTGTTGGGTGGGGTTTACTGGGTTATAGGGATGGGGTGGAGGTGTTGACCTTGGGAAGGGCGCTCGTTCCAAGAGCCAGTGCAGACTCGATGGGCCGAATGGCCTCCTTCTGCACTGTAAATTCTATGAAATCTAGGTAGAACAGATATATGTACTGCACTCAGCGGAGTTAATCAAGGTAGCATTTGCTATATATATTGATAGCTGATTTTGTTTTTACTTTGCTGTATTTCCTGCGGTGGTGGTGTTTGTCACCAGACCAGTTTCCTTGAGAAATCCGTGTTCAATTGGGATGTGTTTTCCGGTTCGGAGATCAGTACCACGAAGGAACCCCCCCCCCTCCCCCCACCCCCTCCCACCCCCCAGAAATAAATGTATAAATATGTGAAGACTCAGTTGTAGCCCGAATGGATAACTGTGTTCTTGTAGCTCACATCTGGACTGCTGTTCATTGGAGAGTCAACACACAGTATCGCGCTAGTGGATGGGAAGTAAATTTGCAATTGCGGCTGAGATATGCTGATACCGCCGCAGAGGAGGAGCTCTACGTGGGCGGGCTTTGCCTACCACGGTACACAATGTCCCAGCACCTCTGGTAGTGAGCGGCGGGTAAAACATTTTTGGGATTCCTTGTACCAGCGTTGTAATGGCGAGTAAGATGTGGCCTCCACAGCCTTCTACGGCAAAGAGTTCCACAGGTCGACCACCCTCTGGCTGAAGAAATTCCTCCTCGTCCCTGTTTTAAAGGATCATCCCTTTAGTCTAAGATTGTGTCGTCTGCTTCTAGTATTTACTACATGTGGAAACATTACGTCCACACTATCCAGACCTCGCAGTATTCTGTAAGTTTCAATAAGAGCCCCCCCCCCCCCCCCCCGCCCATTCTAAAGCGTTTTACATTTATTTTTAAAATTAATTGACTAATTAATTAACGTAATGTCAGTTAGAGGTGTGCAATGCTCTGACTGTGAGATGTGGCAGTTCCGGGAGGTTTCCAGCGTCCCGGATGCCTTCATCTGCAGAAGGTGCACCCAACTGAGGCTCCTCACAGACCGCATGGTTCGGTTAGAGCAGCAGTTGGATGCACTTCGGAGCATGCAGGTGGCAGAAAGCGTCATAGATTGCAGTCATATAAATGTGGTAACACCCAATGCGCAGGTAGAGAGATGGGTGACCACCAGAAGGGGCAGGAAGTCAGTGCAGGAATACCCTGTGGTTGCCACCCTCTCGAACATGTATACCCTTTTGGATACTGTCGGGGGGCATAGCCTATCAGTGGAAAACAGCAGCAGCCAGAGCAATGGCACCACGGCTGGCGCTGATGTTCAGCAGGGAGGTTAAAAGCGCAGAAGAGCAATAGTCATAGTGGACTCTATGGTCAGGGACCTGGTGTTTCAGTTACCTGGGCGACTGTGAGCTCTTCCGCGGCAGGCATGACTCGTGTAAGAATGGTGGGTTGCATCTAAACGGGAGATGCATAAATATCCTGGCCGTGAGGTTTGCTAGTGTCACACGGCAGGGTTTAAACTAGTACGGCAGGGGTGAGTGGGTACCGGAGCAATAGGTCAGAAGGTGCAAACATGGAGTGAGAATTAGGGAATAGGGCCAGTATGTCTCTGAGGAAGAGCAGGCGGGGAGATGTTGCTGAGAACAGCGTGTCTGGTGGCCTGAAGTGCATCTGACGTAATGCAAGAAGTATAACAGGTAGGCAGATGAACATAAAGATTGGATTAGTACTTGGGACGATGATGTTGTTGTAATTAAAGAGACCTGGTTGAGGGAAGGACGGGATTGTCAGCTAACATTCCAGGCTTTAGATGTTTCAGACGGGATGGAGGGTGATGTAAAAGTGGCGGAGGAGTTGCGCTACTGGTTAGGGAGGGTAGCACAGCTGTACTGCGGGAGGACACCTCAGAGGGCAGCGAGGCGAGATGGGTAGAAATCAGGAATAAGAAGGGTGCAGTCATTAGTTGGGGGTTTACTACAGGCCTCCCAACAGTGAGTGGCAGATAGAGGAGCAGATAGTAGACATATTTTGGAAAGTATTTGAAGCAACAGGGTTGTGGTGATGGAAGACTTTAACTTACCCAATATTGAATGGGACTCACTTAGTGCCAGGGGCTTGGAGGGAACAGAGTTTTTAATGGGCATCCAGGAGGGCTTCATGAAACAATATTTAGATAGTGCAACTACGGAAGGGGCTGCACTGGACATGATATTAGGGAATGAACCCGGCCAGGTGGCAAAGGTTTCAGTAGGGGAGCATTTCGGGAACAGTGATCACAATTCATTATGTTTTAAAGTGTTGGTGAACAAGGATAAGAGTGGTCCTAGAGTGAATGTTCTAAATTGGGGGAAGGCTAATTATAACAATATTGAAAATGAAAACCACTTATTGTCACAAGTAGGCTTCAAATGAAGTTACTGTGAAAAGCCCCTTAGTCACCACATTCCGGCGCCTCTTCGGGGAGGCTGTTACTGGAATTTAACCGTGCTGCTGGCCTACCTTGGTCTGCTTTCAAAGCCAGCGATTTAGCCCAGTGTGAAATGAAGAACATACATTGGGGGCGGATGTTTGAGGGTAAATCAACATCTGGCATGTGGGTGGCTTTCAAATGTCAGTTGAAAGGAATTCAGAACCGGCATGTTCCTGTGAGGAAGAAGGATAAATACGGCAAATTTCGAGACCTTTGGCTAACGACAGATATTGTAGGCCTCGTCAAAAAGAAAAAGGAGGCATTTGTCAGAGCTAAAAGGCTGGGAACAGGCGAAGCCTGCATGGAATATAAGGAAAGTAGGAAGGAACTAAAGCAAGGAGTCTGGAGAACTAAAAGGGGTCACGAAAAGTCATTGGTAAGTAGGATTAAGGAAAATCCCAAGGCTTTTTGCACGTTCATAAAAAGCAAAAGAGTAGCCAGGGAAAGGGTTGTCCCACTGAAGGAGAGGGGAGGACATCTATGTGTGGAGCCAGAGAAAATGGGCGAGGTACTAAATGATCACTTTACATCTGTTATCATCAAATAGAAGGAATTGGTGGATGTTGAGTCTGGACAAGGGTATGTAGATAGCCTGGGTCACATTGAGATCCAAAAAGACGAGGTGTTGGGCGGCTTGAAAAATATTAATGTAGATAAGTCCCCAGGACCTGATGGGGTCTAGGCCAGATTACTGAAGGAGGCTAGAGAGGAAATTGCGGAGGCTTTGACAGAATTCTATTGATCCTCACTGTCATCAGGTGATGTCCCGGAGGACTGGAAAATAGCCAATGTTGTTCCTTTGTTTAAGAAGGGTATCACGGATAATCCAGGGAACTACAGGCCGTTGAGCCTTACGTCAGAGGTAGGAAAGTTACTGGAGAGATTTCTTCCAAGCAGGATCTACTCCCATTTGGAAGCAAGTGTTAATATTAGCGAGAGGCAGCACGGTTTTGTGAAGGGAGGTCGTGTCTCACTAACTTGGCAGAGATTTTCGAGGAGGTCACAAAGATGATTGATGAAGGTAGGGCAGTGGTTGTTGTCTATATGGACCTTAGAATTGCCTTTGACAAGGTCCCTCATGGCACACTGGTACAAAAGGTGAAGTGACAGGGGATCAGAGGTGAGCTGGCAAGGTGGATACAGAACTGGCTAGGTGGTAGAAGGCAGAGAGTAGCAATGGAAGGATGCGTTTCTGATTGGAGGGCTGTGACTAGTGGTGTTCCGCAGTGCTGGGACCTTTGCTGGTCGGAGAATATATAAATGATTTGGAGGAAAATGTAACTGGTCTGATCAGTAGGTTTGCGGACGACACAAAGGTTGATGTAATTGCAGATAGCGATGAGGACTGTCAGAGGATACAGCAGGATTTAGATTGTTTGGAGACTTGGGCGGCAAGGTGGCAGATGGCGTTTAATCCAGACACATGTGAGGTAATGCATTTTGGAATGTCTAATGGAGGTTGGCAATATACAGTGAATGGTAGAACCCTCAAGAGCATTGACAGTCAGAGAGATCTAGGTGTACAGGTCCACACGTCACTGCAAGGAACAACACAGGCGGAGATTGTAGTCAAGAAGGCATGTGGCATGCTTGCCTTCATTGGCCGAGGCATTGAGTATCAAAATTGGCAAGTCATGTTGCAGCTGTATAGAAACTTCGTTAGGACACATTTGCAGTATAGCGTTTAGTTCTGGTCGCCACACTACCAGAAGGATGTGGAGGCTTTAGCGAGGATGCAGAAGAGATTTACCAGGATGTTGCCTGGTATGGAGGGCATTAGCTATGAGGAGCGATTGAATAAACTTGGTTTGTTCTCACTGGATTGAAGAAGGTTGAGGGACGACCTGATAGAGGTCTACAAAATTATGAGGGGCATAGACAGAGTGAATAGTCAGAGACATTTTCCCAGGGAAGAGGGGTCAATTACTGTGTGACATAGGTTAAAGGTTCGAGGGACAACAATTAGAGGAGATGCATGAGGTAAGTGGTTACACTGAAGATAGTGTGTGCCTGGAACTCGCTGCCGGTAGAGGTTATGGGATCAGGGCCGATAGTGACATTTGCTTTGAAAACTCACCACTATTCTTAGAAGTCCCCCTGTACCAAAAAGGCCCGACATTCGAAATGGTGATCAGGGATTCACACTCCCCGACTCCGATGCAAGCTTCAGTGGGTGCTATTCAGGTCAAACTATATTTTCAAGTTATCCCCCGGTATAACCCATACCTTCACTGAAGATTTAATGTACTTACCACTTAGTACCATCGATCCTGGGTAAGTACGTAAAGCAGATTTTGGAATAACCACTATTTCAGGTTAAAACTTTTAAGTTATTTTATTATTATGTATTTTTTCTCTTTTTAAAAGATGCACTCACTGTCTTTACAGAAAAGTACAAAGACCTTGCTTCTGGATCCTTCTGGTTGGTTGAAGGGACCTTCAGGCCCAACTTGACAATCAATCTTCTTTAAAGTCTGGTCTTCTTTAGATGTATCAGCTATTTTAGCTGGGCTGCTCTGCCCTGTCCATTTCCCATGGCCGAGCTGTCTGTGACTAGCTGCTTGTTCCTTCTCTCTATCTCTGAGTTCTGCTTCTGGATCTGGATCTGGATCTGAATCTCATAGTTCCTGCCCTGGTCTCAAGGTTTATATTTGCTTTCTAACAATTAAGTTTTTTGATGTTATTGTAAAGTAACTCTTATTTTCTTTGATTGTAAAAAGGACCTTTGATCTGAACCTTTTAATCCAACTAAGTATTCGTTTTGACATGACTTCATCTCATAGATCTGATTACATTGTTTCCTTTGTGATGTTCAAAATGCTTTGATTTCAAGAGGTGTTACTTTTAATTCCTGTAATGTTTATAGTTTTATTTTCCAATTGTGTCAGCTCAATTTTGACTTTGATTTTGGCTTTATATTAAGTTTCTCGTAGACTGATAAGTCTCCAGTTTTCTTTAATTTACCTGGTATTAGCACATTTTCACACCTAGAACCTCATCCTTTCCTTTCCAGATCCTTACTAAGTTAGTTACTTTCAATGAAGGTGTGAGCCATTGTTTTTGGCTTCATTCAAAATCCTGTTCGTCTTGTTTGCTCAGCCTGCTTGACCAAGGCTATCTGCATTTTACAATCCTCCTGGCAGCTGCTGTTAACCCTTTGTGGGATCTTTCCCTGTATCCTCTCATGTTTCTCTCAGACCAGATATTGCCAGACTTCCATGTTTCAAAGACACATCTTTCCATATTTTCAATAACACCCTGTGTTGACATTTGAAACATAACTATATCATTTGATCAATTAGCCCCTCATCTAATTGTACTGACTAACATTCATCCCCGATCTTTCTCATTTGTATGTATGTTTTGTGATTTTAAATTGTGCACCGAAATCACCTCGTAAATGTATCCATATCACAGACCAGTGTCTTTTTTCGTTCTTTCCTCAAGTCCAATTACCGTGAACCATAGCCGCAGTTGCTCAGGAAGGTAACACAATAGCAAGACCCGGGTTCCACTACCTCCAAAGCATTTTACTTCCTTGGGGTAGCAGCACCGTAGAAGTCTCCTCATGTCCCTTAGAAACAGCACACAACTCAGTCCATCAGGAACCAAAAAGTATTTTGTCCATCACTGGCTGTTAAGTGTCTCATTTTTCTGTCATCCAAATTGCTTTCCGTTTCTCATCGGAAAGGGAAATTATGATATCATGTGTCAACCCTTGCTTCATTAATTTTCAGGTTCAACCAATCCTGCTTCTACCCCTGACTTCTCCCACATTAATGTCTAACATTGTCCTGAACCATGTATGTCTGCCAACCCCTGGTGTACATGAGAGAATATATTTCTGACGAACTTCCTTCAAATCCCTTTTGTCTATTATAATTTCCCTTACAACATTTGCAATACAATATGCCAACAGTATTCGCAAAACCACATCGAACTGTCATTTTTTCCAAAAAAATCTCCCTATTGTTAAATACACAGTTTAAAAAAAAATTAAGTCTTATCTTAAAAGATTACTCATTACCTAACCACACAAATAGACCGTATTTTACAACTTTACATATTTGTAACTGTTTTCACAATTCCAATACTAAAAATAAAGTACAATATCGACACATCCCTTCTCGGCTTTGGAACCAATCGTCACTACATACTAAATATGGCGCGTTAACAACATCAATATTATTCGTGATGTTCAATGTAGTTAAATCAAGAAAACACACTAAACTACCACTATCCCCCTCTATTAAAACATTCACTGATCAGGTTCCTTGAACGGCACACATATCCCCAATATCATACATAACAGTCCCTACCAATTTACATTACATTACTTCTTTAATAACGATTACAGCTCTTCAATGCAATATTGTTTGCTGCATTGGTAATAATTTTCCCGCCGTGGCATCAAGCTACAAAAATTCTTAAACTTTTATCAATTATCATATTGGGGTTCCTCGTCAGTCGCTGCTGTCTGCCGAGACCCTTAATAACTCCATCGTGCAGTCCATACCCCTTGGAGACCTCAGATCATCCACCGCTAAACTCCTGAACCTCACCTATAATAAGGAAAAATGCGTTTTCCGCACAACCTGCCTCGCCATCCTTGGCTAAGTTGTGGAAACCGGATTCCTAGGGCCCGACCCCGACCGCATGCACCCGCTCCTGGATGTACCCCTCCCCCACTGCCACAAGACCCTGAAGACATGCCTGGGGTTTTTCTCTTACTATGGTCAGTAGGTCCCCAATTCTGCGGACAAGGCCCATCCGCTATTTTTGCACTGTTTTGCCCCTGACGGCTGATGCCCGCCTGGTCTACAACTGCATCAAGGCAGATATTGCCAAAGCCACGATGCACGCTGTGGATGAGTCCATTCAGTTCCAGGTGGAGAGCGATGCGTCTGACTTTGATTTGGCCGCTACCCTCAACCAGGCAGGCAGGCCCGTGGCTTTCTTCTCCCGTACCCTCCATGCCTCCGAAATTCGACACTCCTCCATCAAAAAGGAAGCCCAAGCCATTGTAGAACCTCTGCGACATTGGAAACATTACCTGGTCGGCAGGCGATTCACTTTCCTCACTGACCAACGGTCGGTTGCCTTCAGGTTTAACAATACACAGCGGGGCAAAATCAAGAATGACACGATTCTGCGGTGGAGGATCGAGCTCTCCACCTACAACTACGATATCTTGTATCGACCCGGGAAGGTTAATGCACCCCCAGATGCCCTACCCCACGGTACATGTGCCAGCGCACAAGGAGACCGACTTCGGGCCGTCGGGGTCATCAGTTTTTTTTCACTTTATCAAGGCTCGCAACCTGCCTTACTCCACCGAGGAGATCAGGACCGTGACCAGGGACTGCCAGGTCTGCGCAGACTGCAAACCACACTTCTATCGGTCAGACAGAGCGCACCTGGAAAAGGTCTCTCGCCATTTTGAGCGCCTCAGCATCGACTTCAAAGGGCCCCTCCACTGACCGTAACATGTACTTCCTCAATGTCATTGATGAGTACTCAGGTTTCCCTTTCGCCATAACATGCCCTGACTTGACTGCTGCCACCGTCATCAAGGCCCTGCACAGTCTTTTCATCTTGTTTGGGTTCCCCACCTCCATCCATAGCGATCCGGGTTCCTCCTTCATGAGCGACGAGTTGCGTCAGTTTCTGCTCAGCCAGGGCATCGCCTCTCGCAGGGCGACCAGCTACAACCCCGGGGCAACAGGCAGGTGGAGAGGGAGAACGCGACGGTCTGAGAGGCCGTCCTCCTGGCCCTACGGTCTAGAGGTCTCCTCGTCTCCCACTGGCAGGAAGTCCTCCCAGATGCGCTCCACTCCATCTAGTCGCTCCTGTGCACTGCCACCAACGACACCCCTCACCAACATATGTTTGCCTTCCCCACGATGTCCACCTCCAGGGTCTCGCTCCCGTCCTGGCTGACATTCCCAGGGCCCGTCCATCTCGGGAAGCATGCGAGGCGCCATGATTCAGATCCCCTCATCGAGAAGGTCCTGCTCCTCCAGGCCAATCCACAATATGCCTACGTGGCACATCATGACGGGCGACAGGACACAGGTTCCCTCCGGGATTTAGCATTTGCAGGTTCCCCAACGACCATAACCACCACCCCCGACCCTACACCGTCTTCCCCCACCTCTACCCACCTACCTCAAGAACTGGCACCCACAGGCCCAACGGCAACCATCACCACCACCCCCGCCCATACATCTCTCCCCCCCCCCCCCCTTCATCGACTCAACTACTGGGTGAGTAAGAGGACAACACGCTCCTGGTGTACATCTCGACACCGGTGCCCACACCACAGCCGGGGCTGAGGCGATCACGGCGGAAGATCAAGGCCCCCGACAGAATTAATCTTTAAGTCCACTTCACCCCCGCTGGACTCTTCTTTTTAATAGGGGGTGAATGTGGTAAACCGCTGGAGTGTATAATACGTGTATTGTGGTAAATGGCTACTGTATTACATGTAATGTGGCAAACCACTGCCGAGGTCTCCGCCTCCCCTCGCTCTCGGTATAAAGGTGGCTGGCTCTGCCTCCCCTCGGGCTCGGTATAAAGGTGGCTGGTCTCCGCCTCTGACCCAGTTCGGGATCAGAGTCCAGGAGGCTTTCTGTTTAATCTATTACAGCCTCAGTTACGTTCACTACTCGTCTTGTGTTCATTGATGGCACATCAGGGGGGAGGGGGTTCCGCCCCCAGGGGGGACGTCCGATGTTGCCTGGCCCGCGATCGGGACCCACTGATCGGCGGGTCGGCCTATGTGGCTGGGGGCCTCCTTTCCTGCGCGCCGGCTCCTGCAGCCCTGTGCCATGTTGCATCGCGTCCGGCGCATTGAAGGAGGCCACTGCGCATGCGCAATTTGGCACTGGCGTCACTGTGCGTGTCCTCGTTGGTGCCGGTGCATATGCGCATGCACGGAGCCTGCGGTGCCCAGTTCCCGCCGGGATCTGTAGCTGGAGCGGCGCGTACCGCTCCAGCGCCTGTTGGGGCCAGAATTAGACATGAGAGCGACCCGTTCACGTAAAATGCGATGGCGTTTACGATGGCGTGGACACGGCCGTGGAATTAGAGACTCCAGCCCCTGTGTTGATTGTCCTGAGAACATGCTTACACTTCAAACATTTTTTTTGTCGATCTGCAACAATGGTCATTATATTTGAAGTCAAGGTATTATTCTAATAACAGAAAGAAACAGCGAATGAGGCAGTTCAGAGGAGCAGTTCAGACTGACATGCTGCAGTCTATGTGGGCTGATTTAGAATATGGTTCGAGATGCCAGAAGCCGGACGGGTAGTAGCGATGGAATTAAAACATTGCCGCAGAGAAGAGATTCATCAGTTGCATTGTGCTGCAGGATGAACACGTGATGGAGGTGAAATGGGGGAGGGTGCTGAACTCCCACGTGGTTAACGCTGTAGACCCTCATTGTAATAGCTTCTGGGAGAGGGCAACAATATGTTGAAGTGGAACGGCGGTGGTCAATATCGAATAGTAATTGCTGCAGAGATACGTCATTGGGAGTAGGCCAAGCTGCGGGTTCCTTGGAGAGCTTGAAAATGGTCCGGTGAAGGGAAGAAAATGAGATGGATGTTGCATGATGAGTGGAGGAATGATAGTGGAGGTGTGGAGGTGGTTATTGAGTTGGCAGAAGATGTGGAAAAGTGGATAATGAAGGCAATGAAACGGCCTGGCTTAAATTGCGTATATTCGAGTTTCAAAGGTTTGGTAGCCGTAAGGGAACGGATTAAGGCATTGTTGTCTGGAGAATGTGCAAGTGTGGGTGTGGACAGGGAGTGACATTAGGAGCGGTGGGGGGGGAACGTTTTGGTCAAGTGTTTTGTGGACAGGATGGCTGATTATTTGGAGGGGTTAATAGATTACTTGAAGATATGAGACAGAGGGTGTGGATAGGTCTGGAGGGTAACCGACGACGATGATGTGCAGTGTGAAGGTATGTAGGGGGGAAGGGGTGTGACAACAGAAGGCCAAGGCGTTGAGGGTTTTTGTACAGGACCATGCTAGGACTGATTGGATCGATTGTGCTGGGGAGTGTCTGGATGACAGTGGACTATGGACTTGGGAATAGACAGAACAGAAGGATTTAAGCAGTTGGAGGTGGACGTATATAGGAGAGAGTGAATGGTGTTTGGGGAAGCAGGGTGCAGGTACAGACGGGGTGTTTAGATACATATAGAATGCATAGAAGATAGGAGCAGGAAGAGAACATTTGTCCCTTCGAGCCCGCTCCGCCATTCATCGCGATCATGGCAGATCATCCAACTCAAGAGCCTAATCCTGCTTTCTCCCCATAGCCTTTGATCCCATTCTCCCCAAGGGCTATATCCAGCCGACACTTGAATATATTCAAAGTTTTAGCATCAACTACTGCCTGTGGTAGTGAATTCCACAGGCTCACCACTGTTTGTGTGAAGAAATGTATCCTTATGTCTGTCCGAAATGGTTTACCCTGAATCCTCAGGCTGTGACTCCTGGTTCTGGACACACACCATTGGTAACACCTTCCCTGCATCTACCCTGTCTAGTCCTGTTAGATTTTATCAGTCTCTATGAGATCCCCCCCTCATTCTTCTGAAATCCAGCGAGAACAATCCCAACCTAGTCAAACTCTCCTCACATGACAGTCCCGCCATCCCTGGAATTAAACTGGTAAATCTTCGCTGCACTCCCTCGAGAGCAAAAGCATCCTTCCTCAGAGAAAGAGACCAAAACTGTATACAATACTCCAAGTGTGGCCTCACCAAGGCCCTGTACAATTGCAGCAACACATCCCTGCTTCTATATTCGAAACCTCTCGCAATGAAGGCCAACAGACCATTAGCCTTGTTTTTAAATTTGGAGTACCCAATTCATTTTTCCAGGTAAGGGGCAATTTGTTGTGTTCAATCCAACTACCTTGTACATATTCGGGTTGTGGGGGCGAAATTCACGCAAACACGGGGAGAATTTGCAAACTCCACACGGACAGTGACCCAGAGCCGGGATCGAACCTGGGACCTCGGCGCCATGAGACTGTAGTGCTACCACTGCGCCACCGTGCTGCCCACCATTAGCCTTCTTTAACGCCTGCTGCACAAGCATGCTTGCCTTCAGCGAATGGTGCGCAGGAACACCCAGGCCCCACTGCACACTCCCCTCTCCCAACCATTCAGGTAGTAATGTGCTTTTCTGTTTTTACTTCCAAAATGAATAACCTCACACTTATCCAAATTATACTGCATCTGCCATTAGTTTGTCCACTCGCCCAACCTCCAGATCTTGCTGTAGGACCCCTGCATTCTCGTCACAATTTACCGTCCCACCTAATTTGGTATCCTCTGCAAACTTTGATGTGTTACATTTTGTTCCCTCATCCAAATCATTGATATATATTGTGAATAGCTGGGGTCCCAGCAGCGATCCCTGTGATATCCCACTGGTTACTGTCTGCCAACATGAAAAGGACCTATCAACCCCTAGTCTTTGTTTCATCTCTGCCAATCAGTTTTCTATCTACCTCAATACACGTCCTCCAATCCCATGCGTTTTAATTTTGCACAATAATCTGTCATGCGGGACATTGTCAAACGCCTTCTGAAAGTCCAAATATACCACATTGACTGGCTCGCCCTTGTCAACTGTACTGGTGACCTCTTCAAAAATTATAATAGATTAATCAAGCATGACTTTCCCTTCATAACTCCATGCTGAGTCTCACTGATCCTGCCACTGTTTTCTAAATATTCCGCTATTAAGCCCTTGATAATGGATTCAAGCATTTTCTCCACTACCGATCTTAGGCTTACTGGTCTATAATTCCCAGCTTTCTCTCTACCTCCCATTTTGAATATGGGAGGGGCGTGAGCTGCCCTCCAATCTGCAGGACAGTTCCAGAGTCTAAAGAATCCCGGAAGATGACCACCAATACATCCACTGTTTCCACAGCCACCTCTTTAAGCACTCCGGGATGCAGATTCTCAGGCCCTGGGGGTTTGTCCACCTTCAATTCTATCAGTTTTCCCAGCAACATTTCTCTACTAATGTTTATCTCCCTTAGTTCTTCCTCTTACTAAACCTTTCATTCTCGAACATTTCGGGGAAATGATTTGTGTCCTCGTTTGTGAATATAGAACCAAATTATGTATTCAATTGCTGAGCCATTTCTTTGTCCCTCATTATGCATTCCCATGTTTCTGTCTGTAGTGGGCCGACATTTCATTTTACCAATCTCTTTCTCTTCACGTATCTGTCGAAACCTTAAGCGCCAGTCTTTATGGTCCCGTCTAGCTTCCATTCCTATTGTACTTTCCCTTCTTCATCAATACCTTCGTCCTTCTTTGCTGAATTCTAAACTGCTCCCAATCCTCAGCCCTATTATTTTTCTTGGCCGATCAAGGATTCTTCCTTGTATCGCATGCTATTTATAATTTCCTTTGTAACCCATGGATTGGCCCTCTTACCGCTTTCCTTTTGTGCCAGACAGGAATGAACAGTTGCTGTAGTTCATCCATGCATTTCTTGAATGTTTGCAATTGTCTATCCACTGTCATCCTTTAACGTAACTCTCCCCAATCCATCAAGGCCGACTCACGGCTCATATCCTCATAGTTCCCTTTATTCTGATTCAGCACACTAGTCTCCGAATCAACTATATATGACACACACGAATTATTTTTGTCCCTTGGTATTTCTCAGCTCATACAGATTCCACATTGTCAGAGCTATATCCTTTCTCACTATTGTGTTAATTTCCTCTTTAACCTGCAGTGCCACGCCAGGCCCTTTTCGTTTATACCTGTTCTCCCTAAATACTGAGAACCCTAGGACATCAATTCCCATCCGTGTTCACCCTGCAGCCATATCTCCGTAGTCCCAATTATATCATGCGCATTTATATCGATCTGCACGATTGTTCATCCACTTTATTGCAAATGCTACGTGCATTAAGGCACAGAGCCTTAAAGTTGGTCTTTTTCACAATGTTTTTCTTGCTCCCAATATTATTCTCTACTGCCCTGTTTGAATTTTGGCCTTGGTTTCTCCAACTATCACTTTTCTCATTCACTTTTCTACCTTTTGCTTTTGCCCTTGCTCCTTCGTTCTCTGTCTCCTTGCATGGGTTCACATCCCCTGGAATATTAGTTTAAACCGTCCCCAACCTGTCTAGGAAATACCTCTCCCCCCCCCCCCCCCCCACACACACACACACTCAGCAGACATCAATTCCAGACCTGCCCAGGTTTAACCGGTCCGGTTTTCCAGGTCCGCACCCACCAGAAGCGGTCCCAATTCGCCAGGAATCTGAAACCCCCCTCCTGACACCATCTATTCAGCCACGTATTCACCCTATATATCCAGTCATTTCTACTCTGACTAGCACGTAGCACCGGGAGTTATCCTGAGATCACTACCTTTGATGTCCAATCTATTTGTGGAATGATCCAGAGCCATCGGGAGAAGCTATAGACAGTGGGATCTGTTTCTGGAATGATCCAGAACAATAGGAAGAGTCTGGGCAGTGGGATCTGTTTGTGGAATTATCCAGGACTTTAGGGAGAGGCTGAGGGAGTAGGGTCTGCTTGTGGAACTTTCAAGGACAATAGGGAGAGGCTAGGGCAGTGGGACCTGTTTGTGGAATGATCGAGTACAATAGGGAGAGTCTGGGGCAGTGGGACGTGTTTGTGGAATGATCCAGGACAATAGGGAGAGGCTGGGCCAGTGGGATCCGTTTGTAGAATGATCCAGTACAATAGGGATAGTCTGGGGCAGTGGGATCTGTTTGTGGAATGATCCAGGACAATAGGGAGAGGCTGGGGCAGTGCGAACTATATGTGGAATGATCCAGGACAATAGGGAGAGGCTGGGCCAGTGGGATCCGTTTGTAGAATGATCCAGTACAATAGGGATAGTCTGGGGCAGTGGGATCTGTTTGTGGAACGATTCAGGACAATAGGGAGAGGCTGGAGAAGTGGGATCAGTTTGTGGAATGGTCCAGGAAAATAGAGAGAGGCTGGGGGAGTGGGATTCGTTTGTGCGGGGAGAGAGTGGGCCAGTGGGATTAGTTTGGGGATTGACACAGGGCTACGGGGGAGAGTGGGGCAGTGGGAAAAGTCTGGAGATTCATACAGGACAATGGAGGGGGAGAGTAGGGCAGTGTGATTAGTTTGTGGATTGATACAGGGCTATGGGGAGGGAGTGGAGCAGTGGGTTTAATTTGCGGATTGATGCATGGCTTTGGGAGTGAGCCGAGCAGTGGATTTAGTTTAGGGATTGATACAGGGCTATGGTGGAGCGCGCGACAGTGGGATTAGTTTGTGGATTGATACAGGGCTATGGGGAGAGAGCGGGGCAGTGACATTAGTTTGGGGATTGTTACAGGGCTATGGGGAGAGAGCGGGGCAGTGTGATTAGTTTGGGATTGATACAGGGCTATGGGGAGAGAGCAGGGCAGTGGGACTAGTTTGTGGATTGATACATCGCTATGGGGAGGGAGTCGAGCAGTGGCTTTAGTTTGGGGATTGATACAGGTCAATGGGGAGGGAGTCATGCAGTGGGACTAGTTTGTGGAGTGATACATCGCTATGGGGAGGGAGTTGAGCAGTGGGTTTAGATTATACATTGACACACGGCTATGGGGAGAGATCGGGGCAGTGGGATTAGTTTGTGGATTGATACAGGGCTCTGGGGAGGGGGGGTCGAGCAGTTGGATTAGTTTGTGATTAATAGAAGGCTATGGTGAGGGAGTCGAGCAGTGGGTTTAGTTTGTGGATTCATACGGGGCTCTGGGGAGGGACTCGTGCAGTGTGATTAGTTTGTAGATTGATAGAGGTCTATTGGGGAGAGTTGGGCTGTGGGATTAGTTTGTGGATTGATACAGGGCTATGGGGAGAGAGCGGGGCAGAGGGATTAGTTTGTGGATTGAAACAGTGCTATGGGGAGAGAGCGGGGCAGTAGGATTAGTTTGTGGATTGATACAGGGTTGTGGGGAGAGAGCGGGGCAGTGGGATTAGTTTGGGGATTGATACAGGGCTATGGTGAGAGAGCGGGGCAGTAGGATTAGTTTTGGGGATTGATACACGTCCATAGGGAGAGAGTGGGGCATTGGGATTAGTTTGGGGATTGATACAGGGCCATGGTGAGAGAGCGGGGCAGTAGGATTAGTTTTGGGGATTGATACACGTCCATAGGGAGAGAGTGGGGCAGTGGGATTAGTTTGTGGATTGTTAGAGGGCTATGGGGATGTAGTGGGGCGATGGAATTAGTTTGGGATTGATACAGGGCTAAGGCGACAGAGTGGGACAGTGGGATTAGTATGTGAATTGAAATAGGGCTCAAGCGAGGGAGTGGGACAGTGGGATTAGTTTGGGGATTGATACAGAGCTCTCGGGAGAGAGCGGGGCAGTGGGAATATTTTGGGGATTGATACTTGGCTATGGGGAGAGAGTGGGGCAATGGGATTAGTTTGGGGCTTGTTACAGGGCAATGGGGAGAGAGTGGGACAGTGGGATTAGTTTGGGGATTGATACAGGGCTATGGGGAGAGAGCGGGGCAGTGGGATTAGTTTGGGATTGATACAGGGCTATGGGGAGAGAGCGGGGCCGTGAGATTAGTTTGGGAATTGACAGAGGGCTGTGGTGCGAGAGTGGTGCTGTGGGATTAGATTGGGGATTGTTACAGGGCTATGGGGAGAGAGTGGGACAGTGGGATTAGTTTGGGGCTTGTTACAGGGCTATGGACAGAGAGTGGGACAGTGGGGTTAGTTTGTGATTGTTCCAGGGCTATGGGGAGTGAGCGGGGCAGAGGGATTAGTTTGTGGATTGAAACAGTGCTATGGGGAGAGAGCGGGGCAGTGGGATTAGTTTGGGGATTGATACAGGGTTGTGGGGAGAGAGCAGGGCAGTGGGATTAGTTTGTGGATTTATACAGGGCTATGGCGAGAGAGCGGGGCAGTGGGATTAGTTTGGGGATTGATACACGGCCATGGGGAGAGAGTGGGGCAGTGGGGTTATTTTCTGGATTGTTAGAGGGCTATGGGGAAATAGTGGGGCGATGGAATTAGTTTGGGATTGATACAGGGCGAAGGCGACAGAGTGGGACAGTGGGATTAGTATGTGAATTGAAATAGGGCTCAAGCGAGGGAGCGGGGCAGTGGGTATATTTTGGGGATTGATACAGGGCTATGGGGAGAGAGCGGGGCCGTGAGATTAGTTTGGGGATTGATACAGGGCTATGGGGAGAGAGCGGGGCAGTGGGATTAGTTTGGGATTGATACAGGGCTATGGGGAGAGAGTGGGGCAGTGGGATTAGTTTGGGATTGATACAGGGCTATGGGGAGAGAGCAGGCCGTGAGATTAGTTTGGGAATTGACAGAGGGCTGTGGTGCGAAATTGGTGCTGTGGGATAAGTTTGGGGATTGTTACAGGGCTATGGGGAGAGAGTGGGACAGTGGGATTAGTTTGCGGCTTGTTGCAGGGCTATGGGCAGAGAGTGGGACAGTGGGGTTAGTTTGTGATTGTTACAGGGCTATGGGGAGAGAGTTGGGCAGTGTGATTAGTTTGGAGATTGTTACAGGTTTATGGGGTGAGAGTGGGGCAGTCGGATTAGTTTGGGGATTGTCACAAGTCTATGGGGAGAGAGTTTGACAGTGGGATTCGTTTGGGGCTTGATACAGGGCTATGGGGAGAGAGTGGGGCAGTGGGATTAGATTGGGATTGATACAGGGCTATGGGGAGAGAGTGGGGCAGTGGGATTATTTTGGGATTGATACTGGGCTAATGGGAGAGACTGGGGCAGTGGGATTAGTTTGGAGATTGATACTGGGCTATGGGGAGAGAGCGGGGCCGTGCGATTAGTTTGGAGATTGTTGCAGGGCTATGGGGAGAGAGTGGGCAGTGGGATTAGTTTGGGATTGATACAGGGCTATGGGGAGAGAGTGGGGCAGTGGGATTATTTTGGGATTGATACTGGGCTAATGGGAGAGACTGGGGCAGTGGGATTAGTTTGTAGATTGATACTGGGCTATGGGGAGAGAGCGGGGCCGTGCGATTAGTTTGGGGATTGTTGCAGGGCTATGGAGAGAGAGTGGGGCAGTGGGATTAGTTTCGGGATTGTTACAGGGCTATGGAGAGAGCACGGACAGTGGTATTAGTTTGGGATTGTTTCAGGGCGTTGTGCAAACTCAGAAGAATATGACATTTGAAACATGAAATCAACACTGAGAATGCCTGAGGCTTTTAAATGAAAGGGAGAAGTCCCACAAGGGGTTAACAGCAGCAGCCTGTTTTCAGCGCTGACAACTTCACAGAGCGAAGAAAACGGATAGGAACTTCATTTTAATTCACAAGTTAGGAAATACATCTGATTGATTTAGAAACTCTTAAAGTTATGTGAAAGGGAACAGTGTTTCACAAATCTTTAAGTAATGAATTATTTTATTGAACAATTAGGAAAAGCAGACAGAATATAAAGTATACGATGAGGAACAACTGTTAAGTGTGAAAAGTTGCTGACACTGGTAAGAAAGTGAAACAACTGATTTACAAATTAAATAAAATAGAAGGTGACAAGGTTACATTATAACGTACATCACATTTGAAGTTAAAACCCTTTGGAAGATGGCCAAAGCAGATAAAGTTAGACTCGGGGGGGGGGGGGGGGGGGCGGGGTAACCCAAACATAACATTAGCTTAACCTAAAGATGACCCGGGTCGAAACTGAGAAAACTCATTGAAAAAGACATAAAACCAAAAGAGTGCGAAATAAGGCACAGACAAATTAATTACATGCAAGCAAAGCGAGAAAGGTCCAGTCCAGAATGGCGAGCTGGTGAGGATGACGCTGCGCTGTCGCAGGTGAAGCTGCTAAACTGCTAAAACCTAGCGTTCAAGCTGTCAAGGAGACAGTCTGAAGGGTGCCAGGTGCAGAGGTTAAGGGGCCCCAAATGGCTATAAAAACTGGGGGAAATGAGCAAATAATCAGAGAATCTTCCTCGGTGATGGGACAAGCAACAACGACAGACCGAGCAGCCCAGAGAAGTCAGCAGAAGACCAAAAGTTAAAGAAAACTGATTGTCAAGAGAGACTTGAAAGTCTGCAACTGGTCCGAACAAGAAAAGATCTTTCTCCCTTTCTGTAAAAGTAGTTATTCTCTTTTAACTTGAAAATAAAGTCAAGTTGAAATTGATAACCTGAAAGAGTGGTTGTTATTATTTTCTTTAAAAAGTTTACTTTACTTCACTTAGCAAGCTGGACCCGTGTGTAAGTTACTCAGTGGTAAGTAAATAAAATTCTTCTACGAAGATACGGGTTATACCGGGGGGTAACTTGAAACACTAGTTTGACCCGAATAGCAGCCGCTAAAGTCTGCGTAGGAGTCGGGGAGTGAGAATCCCCAGAATAAATTGACCCCTTTTTTGGTACAGAGGGAATTCTAAGAATAGTGGTGAGGTAAACACTCCATGGCGCCCAAACCTGGTTCATTGTGAAAGTTGAAAGTTTGTGGGGCATCAGGACCCAGCGGGTCATTCTAAATTACTCCATGGCACCCGGCGTGGAGGTCTAGAATATTCGAAGTTTCTAGGTTGGGCCGCCTAGAATATTAGAAGTTTCTAGGCGAGGGGAGGTTAGAATATTGGAAGATTCTAGTTGAGCGGGGCCGCCTAGAATATTGGAAGTCTCTCGGCGAGGCGAGGCTAGAATATTAGAAGTTTCTTGGTTGGGCCGCCTAGAATATTGGAAGTCTCTCGGCGAGGCGAGGCTAGAATATTAGAAGTTTCTAGTTGAGCGGGGCCGCCTGGACGATTAGTAGTTCCTCGGCGAGCAAACTATACCAGCCGAGTTTAGTTTGATAAGTCATGGGTGATTGACTTCGAAGGATTCTGTAGGATCTTGGGGACATAAAACTCAGTTGGGTGCGAGTGTTAGTAGACTAGAAGATACTAACCCGGAGTAAACGTCTGCAGGACGGCTTGGTAACTCGTACCGAGTGCCCTGCATCCAACTGGCAGAAGTAGGCCAGAAATAAATCCTTCTTGGAGTCAGGCAGATTGTGAGGATAGAACCTGGAGCGATAGGGACGCCTAGAAACTTAATAGAGGCATACAAAATGATCAGGGGGTTGGATAGGGTGGACAGTGAGAACCTTCTCCCGCGGATGGATATGGCTGGCACGAGGGGACATAACTTTAAACTGAGGGGTAATAGATATAGGACAGAGGTCAGAGGTAGGATGTTTACGCAAAGAGTAGTGAGGCCGTGGAATGCCCTGCCTGCTACAGTAGTGAACTCGCCAACATTGAGGGCATTTAAAAGTTTATTGAATAAACATATGAATGATAATGGCATAGTGTAGGTTAGATGGCTTTTGTTTCGGTGCAACATCGTGGGCCGAAGGGCCTGTACTGCGCTGTATTGTTCTATGTTCTATGAATCACTGAATGGTCACAGTTAGAGACAGCTACACCCCAGAGTGCAGTGGAACCACACAGAGAAACACTGACAACTGGAACTGAATCTCTGAATGGTCACAGTTAGAGATAGCTACACCCCAGAGTGCAGTGGAACCATACAGAGAAACACACTGATAATTGGAACTGAATCACTGAATGGCCTCAGTTACAGAGACAGCTACACCCCAGAGTGCACTGAACCAACCAAGAGAAACACACTGACAATTAGATCTGAATCACTGAAAGGTCACAGTTACAGAGGCTGCTACACCCCAGAGGGCACAGGAACCACACAGAGTAACGCAATGACTATTGGAACTGAATCACTGAATGGACACAATTATGGAGGCACCCACACCCCAGAGTGCAGTGTAACCACCCAGAGAAACACACTGACAACTGGAACTGAATCACTGAATGGTCACAGTTACAGGGACAGCTACACCCCAGAGTGCAGTGGAAGCAGCCAGAGAAACACACTGGCAATTGGAACTGAATCACTAAATGATCACAGTTACAGAGGCAGCTACACCCCAGAGTGCAGTGGAAGCACCCAGAGAAACACACTGACAACTGGAACTTAATCACTTAATGGCACACGAGAGGCTGCTACACCCCAGAGGGCACTGGAACCACACAGAGTAACGCAATGACAATTGGAACTGAATCACTGAATGGACACAGTTACAGAGGCTGCTCCACACCAGAGTGCACTGAACCAACACAGAGAAACACACTGACAATTGGATCTGAATCACTGAATGGATACAGTTATAGAGGCAGCCACACCCCATAGTGCAGTGGAACCATCCAGAGAAACACACTGCCAATTGGAACTGAATCACTGAATGGTCAGAGTTACAGAGGCTTCTACACCCCAGAGGGCACTGGAACCACACAGAGTAACGCAATGACAATTGTAACTGAATCACTCAATGGTCACAGTTACAGAGGCAGCTACACCCCAGAGTGCAGTGGAACCACACAGGGAAACACACTGACAACTGGAACTGAATCACTGAATGGTCACAGTTAGAGACAGCTACACCCCAGAGTGCAGTGGAAGCAGCCAGAGAAACACACTGGCAATTGGAACTGAATCACTAAATGATCACAGTTACAGAGGCAGCTACACCCCAGAGTGCAGTGGAAGCACGCAGAGAAACACATTTACAACTGGAAATTAATCACTCAATGACACACAAGAGAGGCTGCTACATCCCAGAGGGCAGTGGAACCACACAGAGTAACGCAATGACGATTGGAACTGAATCACTGAATGGTCACAGTGACAGAGGCAGCCACACCCCAGAGTGCAGTGGAACCACCCAGAGAAACAGATAGACAATTGGAACTGAATCACGAAATGGTCACAGTTACAGAGGCAGCTACACCCCAGAGTGCAGAGGAAGCACGCAGAGAAACACACTGACAACTGGAATATAATCACTTAATGGCACACAAGAGAGGCAGCTACACCACAGAGGGCACTGGAACCACACAGAGTAACGCAAGGACAATTGGAACTGAATCACTGAATGGTCACAGTTAGAGACAGCTACACCCCAGAGTGCAGTGGAACCAGCCAGAGAAACACAGACATGAGGAACTGAATCACTGAATGGTCACAGTTACGGAGCCAGCTACAGCCCAGAGTGCAGTGGACCCACCCAGAGAAACACACTGACAATTGGAACTGAATCACTGAATGGTCACAGTTATAGAGGCAGCCACACCCCAGAGTGCAGTGTATCAACCCAGAGAAACAAACTGAAAATTGGAACTGAATCACTGAATGGTCAGTGACAGAGGCAGCTGCACCCCAGAGTGAAGTGGAACCACCCAGAGAAACACACTGACAATTGGAACTGAATAACTGAATGGTCACAGTTACAGAGACAGCGACACCCCAGAGTGCAATGGAACCACCCAGAGAAACACACTGACAATTGAAACTGAATCACTGAATGGTCACAGTTACAGAGGCAGCTACACCCCAGAGTGCAGTGGAAGCACCCAGAGAAACACAGACAACTGGAACTTAATCACTGAATGGCACACAAGAGAGGCTGCTATACCCCAGAGGGAACTGGAACAACACAGAATAACGCAATGACAATTGGAACTGAATCACTGAATGGTCACAGTGACAGAGGCAGCCACACCCCAGAGTGCAGTGGAACCACCCAGGGAAACACATTGACAATTGGAACTGAATCACTGAATGGACACAGGTACAGAGACAGCTGCACTCCAGATTGTAGTGGAACCACCCAGAGAAACAAGCTGACAATTGGAACTGAATCACTGCATGGTCATAGTTACAGAGGCAGCTAAAGCCCAGAGTGCAGTGGAAACACCCAGAGAAACACACTGACAATTGGAACTGAATCACATAATGGACACAGTTAGAGACAGCTACACCCCAGAGTGCAGTGGAAGCACCCAGAGAAACACACTGACAACTGGAATTTAATCACTTAATGGCACACAAGAGAGGCTGCTACACCCCAGAGGGCACTGGAACCACACAGAGGAACTCAATGACAGTTGGAACTGAATCACTGAATGGTCACAGTTACAGAGGCTGCTACACCCCAGAGGGAACTGGAACCACACAGAGTAACGCAATGACAATTGGAACTGAATCACTGAATGGTCACAGTTACAGAGGCAGCTACACCCCAGAGTGCAGTGGAAGCACACAGGTAAACACACTGACAATTGGAACTGAATCACTGAATGGTCACAGTTACAGAGGCAACTACACCCCAGAGGGCACTGGAACCACAGAGAGTAACGCAATGACATCCGCAACTGAATCACTGAAAGTTAACAGTTTGAGACAGCTACACCCCAGAGTGCAGTGGAACCATACAGAGAAACACACTGATAATTGGAACTGAATCACTCAATTGTCTCAGTTACAGAGGCAGCTACACCCCAGAGTGCAGTCGAAGCACCCAGAGAAACAGACTGACAACTGGAACTTAATCACTTAATGTCACACAAGAGAGGCTGCTACACCCCAGAGTGCACTGGAACCACACAGAGTAACGCAATGACAATTGGAACTGAATCACTGAATGGTCACAGTTACAGAGGCTGCTACACCCGAGAGGGCACTGGAACCACACAGAGTAACTCAATGACAATTGGAACTGAATCACTGAATAGTCACAGTTAGAGACAGCTACACCCCAGAGTGCAGTGGAACCATACAGAGAAACGCAATGACTATTGGAACTGATTCACTGAATGGTCACAGTTACAGACGCAGCTAAACCCCAGAGTGCAGTGGAATCACACAGAGAAACACACTGACAATTGGAACTGAATCACCGAATGGTCACCGTTAGAGACAGATACACCCCAGAGTGCAGTGGAACCATACAGAGAAACGCAATGACTATTGGAACTGAATCAGTGAATGGACACAGTTACAGAGGCAGCCAGACCCCAGAGTGCAGTGGAACCACCCAGAGAAACACACTGACAATTGGAACTGAATCACTGAATGCTCTCAGTTACAGAGACAGCTACACCCCTAGTGCAGTGGAACTACCCAGAGAAACACAGACAATTGGAACTGAATCACTAAATGGTCACAGTTACAGAGGCAGCTACACACCAGAGTGCAGTGGAACCACACAGAGAAACACACTGACAATTGGAACTGAATCACTAAATGGTCACAGTTACAGAGGCAGCTACACACCAGAGTGCAGTGGAAGCACCCAGAGAAACACACTGTCAACTGGAACCTAACCACTTAATGGCACACAAGAGAGGCTGCTACACCCCAGAGGGCACTGGAACCACACAGAGTAATGCAATGACAATTGGAACTGAATCACTGAATGGTCACAGTAATAGAGACAGCTACATCCCAGAGTGCAGTGGAGCCACCCAGAGAAACTCACTGTCAATTGGAACTGAATCACCAAATGGCATAGTTAGAGATGCAGCTACACACCAGAGTGCAGTGGAACCACACAGAGAAACATACTTACAATTGGAACTGAACCACTGAATGGGCACTTTTAGAGACAGCTACACCCCAGAGTGCAGTGGAACCACACAGAGAAACACACTGACAATTGGAACTGAATCACTGAATGGTCACAGTTACAGAGACAGCTACACCCCAGAGTGCAGTGGAACCATACAGAGAAACACATTGATAATTGGAACTGAATCACTGAATGGTCTCAGTTACAGAGACAGCTACACCCCAGAGTGCAGTGAACCCACCCAGAGAAACACACTGACAATTGGATCTGAATCACTGAATGGTCACAGTTACAGAGGCAACTACACCCCAGTGGGCAGAGGAACCACACAGAGTAACGCAATGACTATTGGAACTGAATCACTGAATGGTCACAGTTACAGAGACAGCCACACCCCAGAGTGCAGTGTAACCACCCAGAGAAACAATCTGAAAATTGGAACTGTATCACTGAATGGTCACAGTTACAGAGACAGCTACACCCCAGATTGCAGTGGAACCACCCAGATAAACACACTGTCAATTGGAACTGAATCACTGAAATGTCACAGTTGCAGAGGCAGCTACACCCCAGAGTGCAGTGGAACCACACAGAGAAACACATTGACAATTTGAACTGAATAAGTATTTGCAAACTTACTAATTTCCATCAGTATTCACCCCTTTGCATCAGTATTCACCAAAGAGAAGGAATTGGTGGATGTTGAGTCTGGAGAACGGGGTGTAGATAGCCTGGGTCACATTGTGATCCAAAAAGCCGAGGTGTTGGGTGTCTTAAAAAATATTAATGTTGATAAGTCCCCAGGGCCTGATGGGATCTACCCCAGAATACTGAAGGAAGCTGGAGAGGAAATTGCTGAGGCCTTGACAGAAACCTTTGGATCCTCGCTGTCTTCAGGGGATGTCCCTTAGGACTGGAGAATAGCCAATGTTGTTCCTCTGTTTAAGAAGGGTAGCAAGGATAATCCCGGGAACTACAGGCCGGGGAGCCTTACTTCAGTGGTAGGGAAATTACTGGAGAGAATTCTTCGAGACAGGATCTACTCCCATTTGGAAGCAAATGGACGTATTAGTGAGAGGCAGCACGGTTTTGTGAAGGGGAGTTCGTGTCTCACTAACTTGATAGAGTTTTTCGAGGAGGTCACTGAGATGATTGATGCAGGTATGGCAGTAGATGTTGTCTATATGGACTTCAGTAAGGCCTTTGACAAGGTCCCTCATGGTAGACTAGTACAAAAGGTGAAGTCACACGGGATCAGGGGTGAGCTGGCAAGGTGGATACAGAACTGGCTAGGCCATAGAAGGCAGAGAGTAGCAATGGAGGGATGCTTTTCTCATTGGAGGGCTGTGACCAGTGGTGTTCCACAGGGATCAGTGCTGGGACCTTTGCTCTTTGTGGTATATATAAATGATTTGGAGGAAAATGTAACTTGTCTGATTCGTAAATTTGCAGACGACACAAAGGTTGGTGGAATTACGGATAGCGATGAGGACTGTCGGAGGTTACAGCAGGATTCAGATTGTCTGGAGACTTGGGCGGAGAGATGGCAGATGGAGTTTAATCTGGATAAATGTGAGGTAATGCATTTTGGAAGGTATAATGCAGGTAGGGAATAGACACTGAATGGTAGAATCCTCAAGAGTATTGAAAGTCAAAGAGATCTAGGAGTACAGGTCCACAGGTAATTGAAAGGGGCAACACAGGTGGAGAAGGTAGTCAAGAAGTCATACGGCATGCTTGCCTTCATTGGCCGGGTCATTGAGTATAAGAATTGGCAAGTCATGTTGCAGCTGTATAGAACCTTTGTTAGGCCACACTTGGAGTATAGTTTTCAATTCTGGTCGCCACACTACCAGAAGGATGTGGAGGCTTTAGAGAGGGTGCAGAAGAGATTTACCAGAATGTTGCCTGGTATGGAGGGCATTAGCTATGAGGAGCGGTTGAATAAACTCGGTTTGTTCTCACTGGAACGAAGGAGGTTGAGGGGCGACCTGACAGAGGTATACACAATTATCAGGGGCATAGACGGAGTGGATAGTCAGAGGCTTTTCCCCAGGGTAGAGGGGTCAATTACTAGGGGGCATAGGTTTAAGGTGAGAGGGGCAAGGTTTAGATTAGGTGTACGAGGCAAGTTTTTTACGCATAGGGTAGTGGGTGCCTGGAACTCGCTACCGGAGGAGGTAGTGGAAGCAGGGACGGTAGGGACATTTACGGGGCATCTTGACAAACATATGAATAGGATGGGAATAGAAGGATACGGACCCAGGAAGTGTAGAAGATTGTAGTTTAGTCGGGCAGCATGGTCGGCACGGGCTTGGAGGGCCGAAGGGCCTGTTCCTGTGCTGTACATTTCTTTGTTCTTTGTTCTTGTTCTTGAATCACTAAATGGTCACAGTTACAGAGGCAGCTACACCCCAGAGTGCAGTGGAAGCACCCAGAAAAACACACTGACAATTGGAACTGAATCACTGAATGGCCACAGTTAGAGACAGCTACACCCCAGAGTGCAGTGGAACCACCCAGAGAAACACACTGACAATTGGAACTGAATCACTGAATGGCCATAGTTAGAGGCAGCTACACCCCAGAGTGCAGTTGAACCACACAGAGAAACACACTGACAATTGGAACTGAATCACTGAATGGCCACAGTTAGAGACAGCTACACCCCAGAGTGCAGTGGGACCACCCAACGAAAGACACTGACAACTGGAACTGAATCACTGAATGGTCACAGTTAGAGGCAGCTACACCCCAGAGTGCAGTTGAACCACACAGAGAAAAACACTGACAATTGGAACTGAATCACTGAATGGCCACAGTTAGAGACAGCTACACCCCAGAGTGCAGTGGAACCACCCAGCGAAAGACACTGACAACTGGAACTGAATCACTGAATGGTCACAGTTAGAGACAGCTGCACCCCAGAGTGCAGTGGAACCACACAGAGAAACACACTGACAATTGGAACTGAATCACTGAATGGTCACAGTTAGAGACAGCTACATCCCAGAGTGCAGTGGAACCACCCACAGAAACTTACTGACGATTGGAACTGAATCACTGAATGGCCACAGTTAGAGACAGCTACACCCAAGAGTGCAGTGGAACCACCCAGAGAAACTTACTGACGATTGGAACTGAATCACTGAATGGCCACAGTTAGAGAGGAAGCTAAACCCTAGAGTGCAGTGGAACCACACAGAGAATCACACTGACAATTGGAACTGAATCACTGAATTGTCACAGTTAGAGAGGCAGCTACACCCCAGAGTACAGTGGATCCAGCCACAGTAACATACTGACAATTGGAACTGAATCACTGAATGGTCACAGTTACAGAGGATTCTACACCCCAGAGGGCTCTGGAACCACACAGATAAACACACTGACAATTGGAACTGAATCGCTGATTGGTCACAGTAACAAAGGCACTTACATCCCAGAGTGCAGTGGAACCACACAGAGTAACGCAATGACAATTGGAACTGAATCACTGAATGGTCACAGTTACAGAGGCAGCTACACCCCAGAATGCAGTGGAACCACACAGAGAAACACACTGACAATTGGAACTGAATCACTGAATGGTCACAGTTAGAGGCAGCTACACCCCAGAGTGCAGTTGAACCACACAGAGAAACAAACTGACAATTAGAACTGAATCACTGAATGCTCTCAGTTACAGAGACAGCTACATCCCAGAGTGCAGTGGAACCACCCAGAGAAACACACTGACAATTGGAACTGAATCACTGAATGGTCACAGTTACAGAGGCAGCTACGCCCCAGGGTGCAGTGGAACCACCCAGAGAAACACACTGACAACTGGAACTTAATCACTGAATGGTCACAGTTACAAAGGCAGCTCCATCCCAGAGTGCAGTGGAACCACCCAGCGAAAGACACTGACAACTGGAACTGAATCACTGAATGGTCACAGTTAGAGACAGCTACACCCCAGAGTGCAGTGGAAACACCCACAGAAACTTACTGACAATTGGAACTGAATCACTGAATGGCCACAGTTAGAACAAAGAACAAAGAACAAAGAAATGTACAGCACAGGAACAGGCCCTTCGGCCCTCCAAGCCCGTGCCGACCATACTGCACGACTAAACTACAATCTTCTACACTTCCTGGGTCCGTATCCTTCTATTCCCATCCTATTCATATATTTGTCAAGATGCCCCTTAAATGTCCCTATCGTCCCTGCTTCCACTACCTCCTCCGGTAGTGAGTTCCAGGCACCCACTACCCTCTGCGTAAAAAACTTGCCTCGTACATCTACTCTAAACCTTGCCCCTCTCACCTTAAACCTATGCCCCCTAGTAATTGACCCCTCTACTCTGGGGAAAAGCCTCTGACTATCCACTCTGTCTATGCCCCTCATAATTTTGTATACCTCTATCAGGTCGCCCCTCAACCTCCTTCGTTCCAGTGAGAACAAACCGAGTTTATTCAATCGCTCCTCATAGCTTATGCCCTCCATACCAGGTAACATTCTGGTAAATCTCTTCTGCACCCTCTCTAAAGCCTCCACATCCTTCTGGTAGTGTGGCAACCAGAATTGAACACTATACTCCAAGTGTGGCCTAACTAAGGTTCTATACAGCTGCAACATGACCTGCCAATTCTTATACTCAATGACCGGCCAATGAAGGCAAGAATGCCGTATGCCTTCTTGACTACCTTCTCCACCTGTGTTGCCCCTTTCAATGACCTGTGGACCTGTACTCCTAGATCTCTTTGACTTTCAATGCTCTTGAGGGTTCTACCATTCACTGTATATTCCCTACCTGCATTAGCCCTTCCAAAATGCATTACCTCACATTTGTCCGGATTAAACTCCATCTGCCATCTCTCCGCCTAAGTCTCCAGACAATCTAAATCCTGCTGTATCCTCAGACAGTCCTCATCGCTATCCACAATTCCACCAACCTTTGTGTCGTCTGCAAACTTACTAATCAGACCAGTTACATTTTCCTCCAAATCATTTATATAAGACTACAAAGAGCAAAGGTCCCAGCACTGATCCCTGTGGAACACCACTGGTCACAGCCCTCCAATTAGAAAAGCATCCCTCCATTGCTACCCTCTGCCTTCTATAGCCTAGCCAGTTCTGTATCCACCTTGCCAGTTCACCCCTGATCCCGTGTGACTTCACCTTTTGTACTAGTCTACCATGAGGGACCTTGTCAAAGGCCTTACTGAAGTCCATATAGACAACATCTACTGCCATACCTGCATCAATCATCTCAGTGACCTCCTCGAAAAACTCTATCAAGTTAGTGAGACACGAACTCCCCTTCACAAAACCGTGCTGCCTCTCACTAATACGTCCATTTGCTTCCAAATGGGAGTAGATCCTGTCTCGAAGAATTCTCTCCAGTAATTTCCCTACCACTGAAGTAAGGCTCCCCGGCCTGTAGTTCCCGGGATTATCCTTGCTACCCTTCTTAAACAGAGGAACAACATTGGCTATTCTCCAGTCCTAAGGGACATCCCCTGAAGACAGTGAGGATCCAAATATTTCTGTCAAGGCCTCAGCAATTTCCTCTCCAGCCTCCTTCAGTATTCTGGGGTAGATCCCATCAGGCCCTGGGGACTTATCTACCTTAATATTTTTAAGACACCCAAAACCTCGTCTTTTTGGATCACAATGTGACCCAGGCTATCTACACCCCCTTCTCCAGACTCAACATCTACCAATTCCTTCTCTTTGGTGAATACTGATGCAAAGTATTCATTTAGTATCTCGCCCATTTCCTCTGGCTCCACACATAGATTCCCTTGCCTATCCTTCAGTGGGCCAACCCTTTCCCTGGCTACCCTCTTGCTTTTTATGTACGTGTAAAAAGCCTTGGGATTTTCCTTAACCCTATTTGCCAATGACTTTTCATGACCCCTTCTAGCCCTCCTGACTCCTTGATTAAGTTCCTTCCTACTTTCCTTATATGCCACACAGGCTTCGTCTGTTCCCAGCCTTTTAGCCCTGACAAATGCCTCCTTTTTCTTTTTGACGAGGCCTACAATATCACTCGTCATCCAAGGTTCCCGAAAATTGCCGTATTTATCTTTCTTCCTCACAGGAACATCCCTGTCCTGTATTCCTTTCAACTGACACTTGAAAGCCTCCCACATGTCAGATGTTGATTTGCCCTCAAACATCCGCCCCCAATCTATGTTCTTCAGTTCCCGCCTAATATTGTTATAATTAGCCTTCCCCCAATTTAGCACATTCATCCTCGGACCACTCTTATCCTTGTCCACCAGTACTTTAAAACTTACTGAATTGTGGTCACTGTTACCGAAATGCTCCCCTGCTGAAACATCTACCACCTGGCCGGGCTCATTCCCCAATACCAGGTCCAGTACCGCCCCTTCCCTAGTTGGACTGTTTACATATTGTTTTAAGAAGCCCTCCTGGATGCTCCTTACAAACTCCGCCCCGTCTAAGCCCCTGGCACTAAGTGAGTCCCAATCAATATTGGGGAAGTTGAAGTCTCCCATCACCACAACCCTGTTGTTTTTACTCTTTTCCAAAATCTGTCTACCTATCTGCTCCTCTATCTCCCGCTGGCTGTTGGGAGGCCTGTAGTATACCCCCAACATTGTGACTGCACCCTTCTTATTCCTGATCTCTACCCATATAGCCTCACTGCCCTCTCGCAGTATAGCTGTGATATTCTCCCGAACAAGTAGCGCAACTCCGCCTCCCCTTTTACATCCCCTCTATCCCGCCTGAAACATCTAAATCCTGGAACGTTTAGCTGCCAATCCTGCCCTTCCCTCAACCAGGTCTCTGTAATGGCAACAACATCATAGTTCCAAGTAGTAATCCATGCTCTAAGTTCACCTGCCTTACCCGTAATGCTCCTTGCATTAAAACATATGCACTTCAGGCCACCAGACCCGCTGTGTTCAGCAACTTCTCCCCGTCTGCTCTGCCTCAGCCACACTGTCCCTATTCCCTCGTTCTCCCTCAATGCTCTCACCTTCTGACCTATTGCTCCCGTGCCCACCCCCCTGCTATACTAGTTTAAACCCTCCCGTGTGACAGTAGCAAACCTTGCGGCCAGGATATTTATGCCTCTCCGGTTTAGATGCAACCCGTCCATCTTATACAGGTCACACCTGCCCCGGAAGAGCTCCCAGTGGTCCAGATAACGGAAACCCTCCCTCCTACACCAGCTGTTTAGCCACGTGTTTGTCTGCTCTATCTTCCTATTTCTAGCCTCACTGGCACGTGGCACAGGGAGTAATCCCGATATTACAACCCTCGAGGTCCTGTCTTTTAACTTTCTGCCTAGCTCCCTGAACTCCTGCTGCAGGACCTCCTGCCCCTTCCTGCCTATGTCGTTAGTACCAATATGTACAACGACCTCTGCCTGTTTGCCCTCCCCCTTCAGAATTCCCTCTACCCATTCGGAGACATCCTGGACCCTGGCACCAGGGAGGCAACATACCATCCTGGAGTCTCTTTACGTCCACAGAAGCGCCTATCTGTGCCCCTGACTATAGAGTCCCCTATTACTATTACTCTTCTGCGCTTTGACCCTCCCTTCTGAACATCAGAGCCAGCCGTGGTGCCACTGCTCTGGCTGCTGCTGTTTTCCCCTGATAGGCTATCCCCCCGACAGTATCCAAAGGGGTATATCTGTTCGAGAGGGGGACAACCACAGGGGATTCCTGCACTGACTGCCTGCCCTTTCTGGTGTTCACCCATTTCTCTGCCTGCAGCTTGGGTGTGACCACATTTACATAACTGCGATCTATGACGCTTTCCGCCACCTGCATGCTCCTAAGTGCATCCAATTGCTGCTCCAACCAAACCATGCGGTCTGTGAGGAGCTGCAGTTGGGTGCACTTTCTGCAGATGTAGCCATCCGGGACGCTGGAAGCCTCCCGGACCGGCCTCATCTCACAGTCAGAGCACAGCACCCCTCTAACTGACATTGCGTCAATTAATTAAAATTATTATTTGTCTTTTTTTTTAATACTTTTTTAAAAATTGCAAAGTTACTGTCAACTATCTGTTTCCTAGCACTAGATTTCTAATAGAAATGCGATAGCTAACTATAATACTCTCCGATCTCTGGCTTAGATATCCTCCAAATTATAATTAAGTTATTATGTTTAATTAGTTCCTAAATACTCACATTTTTTTTTAAATTTAGGTTAGAATCCCAACCAGCCACTCTGGCCACAGCTTTTCTGTGATGTCACTTCAGTTTCCCCCCGACACACACAATTTGAAAAAAGGTATAAAAGTAAAAATCACTTACTTACCTTCTTACCTCTGAGTGTCTGAGATGTTCTCAGGTTCTCTCGCTGACAGAGACTGCTCCTCCACCTCCAATCCTTGAACTGCACAATGCTAATATAATAATAATATAATCTGGCACTTACCTTACACCAATGGGTCTTATTATTAGGTTAGAGGAGGAGAGCGGGTGGGAGACACTACACGTGTAGTGTCTCGGGTTTCCTCTCCACCAGAATTCATTGGTTGGGGGGTGGGGGGGGGGGACTTGCCAGAGGTCGAACTTCCGGTTCCCGCCTTATATAAAAACAAATAAAACAGAAAAGAAGAACAGACACGGGACCAGGCAAGGCTTTTTAAATTCACTACTCACCTCCAAGAAGGCCCCTGCGCACCGCTGCCGCCGAAATCCAAAATGCTGCTCCTGTAAAGGTAAGGCTTTTTAAATACACTACTCACCTCCAAGAAGGCCCCTGCGCACCACTGCCGCCGAAATCCAAAGGTCTGCTCCTGTAAAGGTAAGGCTTTTTAAATTCACTACTCACCTCCAAGAAGGCCCCTGCGCACCGCTGCCGCCGAAATTCAAAGGGCTGCTCCTGTAAAGGCAAGGCTTTTTAAATACACTACTCACCTCCAAGAAGGCCCCTGCGCACGGCTGCCGCCGAAATCCAAAGGGCTGCTCCTGTAAAGGTAAGGCTTTTAAATACACTACTCACCTCCAAGAAGGCCCCTGCGCACCGCTGCCGCCGAAATCCAAAGGGCTGCTCCTGTAAAGGCAAGGCTTTTTAAATACACTACTCACCTCCAAGAAGGCCCCTGCGCACCGCTGCCGCCGAAATCCAAAGGGCTGCTCCTGTAAAGGTAAGGCTTTTTAAATTCACTACTCACCTCCAAGAAGGCCCCTGCGCACCGCTGCCGCCGAAATCCAAAGGGCTGCTCCTGTAAAGGTAAGGCTTTTTAAATTCACTACTCACCTCCAAGAAGGCCCCTGCGCACCGCTGCCGCCGAAATCCAAAGGGCTGCTCCTGTAAAGGTAAGGCTTTTTAAATACACTACTCGCCTCCAAGAAGGCCCCTGCGCACCGCTGCCGCCGAAATCAAAAGGGCACCTCCTGTAAAGGTAAGGCTTTTTAAATTCACTACTCACCTCCAAGAACGCCCCTGCGCTCCGCTGCCGCCGAAATCTAAAGGGCTGCTCCTGTAAAGGTAAGGCTTTTTAAATACACTACTCACCTCCAAGAAGGCCCCTGCGCACCGCTGCCGCCGAAATCCAAAGGGCAGCTCCTGTAAAGGTAAGGCTTTTTAAATTCACTACTCACCTCCAAGGACGCCCCTGCGCACCGCTGCCGCCGAAATCCAAAGGGCTGCTCCTGTAACGGAAAGGCTTTTTAAATACACTACTCACCTCCAAGAAGGCCCCTGCGCACCGCTGCCGCCGAAATCCAAAGGGCTGCTCCTGTATAGGTAATGCTTTTTAAATACACTACTCACCTCCAAGAAGGCCCCTGCGCACCGCTGCCGCCGAAATCCAAAGGGCTGCTCCTGTAAAGGTAAGGCTTTTTAAATACACTACTCACCTCCAAGAAGGCCCCTGCGCACCACTGCCGCCGAAATCCAAAGGGCTGCTCCTGTAAAGGTAAGGCTTTTTAAATTCACTACTCACCTCCAAGAAGGCCCCTGCGCACCGCTGCCGCCGAAATCCAAAGGGCTGCTCCTGTAAAGGTAAGGCTTTTTAAATACACTACTCACCTCCAAGAAAGCCCCTGCGCACCGCTGCCGCCGAAATCCAAAGGGCTGCTCCTGTAAAGGTAAGGCTTTTTAAATACACTACTCACCTCCAAGAAGTCCCCTGCGCACCGCTGCCGCCGAAATCCAAAGGGCTGCTCCTGTAAAGGTAAGGCTTTTTAAATTCACAACTCACCTCCAAGAAGGCCCCTGCGCACGGCTGCCGCCGAAATCCAAAGGGCTGCTCCTGTAAAGGTCAGGCTTTTTCAATTCACTACTCACCTCCAAGAAGGCCCCTGTGCACCGCTGCCGCCGAAATCCAAAGGGCTGCTCCTGTAAAGGTAAGGCTTTTTAAATTCACTACTCACCTCCAAGAAGGCCCCTGCGCACCGCTGCCGCCGAAATCCAAAGGGCTGCTCCTGTAAAGGTAAGGCTTTTTAAATACACTACTCACCTCCAAGAAGGCCCCTGCGCACCGCTGCCGCCGAAATCCAAAGGGCTGCTCCTGTAAAGGTAAGGCTTTTTAAATACACTACTCACCTCCAAGAAGGCCCCTGCGCACCGCTGCCGCCGAAATCCAAAATGCTGCTCCTGTAAAGGTAAGGCTTTATAAATTCACGACTCACATCCAAGAAGGCCCCTGCGCACCGCTGCCGCCGAAATCCAAAGGGCTGCTCCTGTAAAGGTAAGGCTTTTTAAATACATTACTAACCTCCAAGAAGGCCCCTGCGCACCGCTGCCGCCGAAATCCAAAGGGCTGCTCCTGTAAAGGTAAGGCTTTTTAAATACACTACTCACCTCCAAGAAGGCCCCTGCGCACCGCTGCCGCCGAAATCCAAAGGGCTGCTCCTGTAAAGGTAAGGCTTTATAAATTCACTACTCACATCCAAGAAGGCCCCTGCGCACCGCTGCCGCCGAAATCCAAAGGGCTGCTCCTGTAAAGTAAGGCTTTTTCAATTCACTACTCACCTCCAAGAAGGCCCCTGCGCACCGCTGTCGCCGAAATCCAAAGGGCTGCTCCTGTAAAGGTAAGGCTTTTTAAATACACTACTCACCTCCAAGAAGGCCCCTACGCACCGCTGCCGCCGAAATGCAAAGGGCTGCTCCTGTAAAGGTAAGGCTTTTTAAATACACTACTCACCTCCAAGAAGGCCCCTGCGCACCGCTGCCGCCGAAATCCAAAGGTCTGCTCCTGTAAAGGTAAGGCTTTTTAAATTCACTACTCACCTCCAAGAAGGCCCCTGCGCACCGCTGCCGCCGAAATTCAAAGGGCTGCTCCTGTAAAGGCAAGGCTTTTTAAATACACTACTCACCTCCAAGAAGGCCACTGCGCACGGCTGCCGCCGAAATCCAAAGGGCTGCTCCTGTAAAGGTAAGGCTTTTAAATACACTACTCACCTCCAAGAAGGCCCCTGCGCACCGCTGCCGCCGAAATCCAAAGGGCTGCTCCTGTAAAGGCAAGGCTTTTTAAATACACTACTCACCTCCAAGAAGGCCCCTGCGCACCGCTGCCGCCGAAATCCAAAGGGCTGCTCCTGTAAAGGTAAGGCTTTTTAAATTCACTACTCACCTCCAAGAAGGCCCCTGCGCACCGCTGCCGCCGAAATCCAAAGGGCTGCTCCTGTAAAGGTAAGGCTTTTTAAATTCACTACTCACCTCCAAGAAGGCCCCTGCGCACCGCTGCCGCCGAAATCCAAAGGGCTGCTCCTGTAAAGGTAAGGCTTTTTAAATACACTACTCACCTCCAAGAAGGCCCCTGCGCACCGCTGCCGCCGAAATCCAAAGGGCAGCTCCTGTAAAGGTAAGGCTTTTTAAATTCACTACTCACCTCCAAGAACGCCCCTGCGCACCGCTGCCGCCGAAATCTAAAGGGCTGCTCCTGTAAAGGTAAGGCTTTTTAAATACACTACTCACCTCCAAGAAGGCCCCTGCGCACCGCTGCCGCCGAAATCCAAAGGGCAGCTCCTGTAAAGGTAAGGCTTTTTAAATTCACTACTCACCTCCAAGAACGCCCCTGCGCACCGCTGCCGCCGAAATCCAAAGGGCTGCTCCTGTAACGGTAAGGCTTTTTAAATACACTACTCACCTCCAAGAAGGCCCCTGCGCACCGCTGCCGCCGAAATCCAATGGGCTGCTCCTGTATAGGTAATGCTTTTTAAATACACTACTCACCTCCAAGAAGGCCCCTGCGCACCGCTGCCGCCGAAATCCAAAGGGCTGCTCCTGTAAAGGTAAGGCTTTTTAAATTCACTACTCACCTCCAAGAAGGCCCCTGCGCACCGCTGCCGCCGAAATCCAAAGGGCTGCTCCTGTAAAGGTAAGGCTTTTTAAATACACTACTCACCTCCAAGAAGGCCCCTGCGCACCGCTGCCGCCGAAATCCAAAGGGCTGCTCCTGTAAAGGTAAGGCTTTTTAAATTCACTACTCACCTCCAAGAAGGCCCCTGCGCACCGCTGCCGCCGAAATCCAAAGGGCTGCTCCTGTAAAGGTAAGGCTTTTTAAATTCACTACTCACCTCCAAGAAGGCCCCTGCGCACCGCTGCCGCCGAAATCCAAAGGGCTGCTCCTGTAAAGGTAAGGCTTTTTAAATTCACTACTCACCTCCAAGAAGGCCCCTGCGCACCGCTGCCGCCGAAATCCAAAGGGCTGCTCCTGTAAAGGTAAGGCTTTTTAAATTCACTACTCACCTCCAAGAAGGCCCCTGCGCACCGCTGCCGCCGAAATCCAAAGGGCTGCTCCTGTAAAGGTAAGGCTTTTTAAATTCACTACTCACCTCCAAGAAGGCCCCTGCGCACCGCTGCCGCCGAAATCCAAAGGGCTGCTCCTGTAAAGGTAAGGCTTTTTAAATACACTACTCACCTCCAAGAAGGCCCCTGCGCACCGCTGCCGCCGAAATCCAAAGGGCTGCTCCTGTAAAGGTAAGGCTTTTTAAATACACTACTCACCTCCAAGAAGGCCCCTGCGCACCGCTGTCGCCGAAATCCAAAGGGCTGCTCCTGTAAAGGTAAGGCTTTTTAAATACACTACTCACCTCCAAGAAGGCCCCTGCGCACCGCTGCCGCCGAAATGCAAAGGGCTGCTCCTGTAAAGGTAAGGCTTTTTAAATTCACTACTCACCTCCAAGAAGGCCCCTGCGCACCGCTGCCGCCGAAATCCAAAGGGCTGCTCCTGTAAAGGTAAGGCTTTTTAAATACACTACTCACCTCCAAGAAAGCCCCTGCGCACCGCTGCCGCCGAAATCCAAAGGGCTGCTCCTGTAAAGGTAAGGCTTTTTAAATACACTACTCACCTCCCAGAAGGCCCCTACGCACCGCTGCCGCCGAAATCCAAAGGGCTGCTCCTGTAAAGGGAAGGCTTTTTAAATACACTACTCACCTCCAAGAAGGCCCCTGCGCACCGCTGCCGCCGAAATCCAAAGGGCTGCTCCTGTAAAGGTAAGGCTTTTTAAATACACTACTCACCTCCAAGCAGGCCCCTGCGCACTGCTGCCGCCGAAATCCAAAGGGCTGCTCCTGTAAAGGTAAGGCTTTTTAAATACACTACTCACCTCCAAGAAGGCCCCTGCGCACCGCTGCCGCCGAAATCCAAAGGGCTGCTCCTGTAAAGGTAAGGCTTTTTAAATACACTACTCACCTCCAAGAAGCCCCTGCACACCGCTGCCGCCGAAATCCAAAGGGCTGCTCCTGTAAAGGTAAGGCTTTTTAAATACACTACTCACCTCCAAGAAGGCCCCTGCGCACCGCTGCCGCCGAAATCCAAAATGCTGCTCCTGTAAAGGTAAGGCTTTTAAAATTCACTACTCACCTCCAAGAAGGCCCCTGCGCACCGCTGCCGCAGAAATCCAAAGGGCTGCTCCTGTAAAGGTAAGGCTTTTTAAATACATTACTAACCTCCAAGAAGGCCCCTGCGCACCGCTGCCGTCGAAATCCAAAGGGCTGCTTCTGTAAAGGTAAGGCTTTTTAAATACACTACTCACCTCCCAGAAGGCCCCTGCGCACCGCTGCCGCCGAAATCCAAAGGGCTGCTCCTGTAAAGGTAAGGCTTTTAAAATTCACTACTCACCTCCAAGAAGGCCCCTGCGCACCGCTGCCGTCGAAATCCAAAGGGCTGCTTCTGTAAAGGTAAGGCTTTTTAAATACACTACTCACCTCCAAGAAGGCCCCTGCGCACCGCTGCCGCCGAAATCCAAAGGGCTGCTTCTGTAAAGGTAAGGCTTTTTAAATACACTACTCACCTCCAAGAAGGCCCCTGCGCCCCGCTGCCACCGAAATCCAAAGGGCTGCTCCTGTAAAGGTAAGGCTTTTTAAATACACTACTCACCTCCAAGAAGGCCCCTGCGCACCGCTGCCGCCGAAATCCAAAGGGCTGCTCCTGTAAAGGTAAGGCTTTTTAAAAACACTACTCACCTCCAAGAAGGCCCCTGCGCACCGCTGCCGCCGAAATCCAAAGGGCAGCTCCTGTAAAGGTAAGGCTTTTTAAATTCACTACTCACCTCCAAGAACGCCCCTGCGCACCGCTTCCGCCGAAATCCAAAGGGCTGCTCCTGTAAAGGTAAGGCTTTTTAAATACACTACTCACCTCCAAGAAGGCCCCTGCGCACCGCTGCCCCCGAAATCCAAAGGGCTGCTTCTGTAAAGGTAAGGCTTTTTAAATTCACTACTCACCTCCAAGAAGGCCCATGCGCACCGCTGCCGCCGAAATCCAAAGGGCTGCTCCTGTAAAGGTAAGGCTTTTTAAATACATTACTCACTTCCAAGAAGGCCCCTGCGCACCACTGCCGCCGAAATCCAAAGGGCTGCTCCTGTAAAGGTAAGGCTTTTTATATTCACTACTCACCTCCAAGAAGGCTCCTGCGCACCGCTGCCGCTGAAATCCAAAGGGCTGCTCCTGTAAAGGCAAGGCTTTTTAAATACACTACTCACCTCCAAGAAGGCCCCTGCGCACCGCTGCCGCCGAAATCCAAAGGGCTGCTCCGGAAAAGGTAAGGCTTATTAAATTCACTCCTCACCTCCAAGAAGGCCCCTGCGCACCGCTGCCGCCGAAATCCAAAGGGCTGCTCCTGTAAAGGTAAGGCTTTTTAAATACACTACTCACCTCCCAGAAGGCCCCTGCGCACCGCTGCCGCCGAAATCCAAAGGGCTGCTCCTGTAAAGGTAAGGCTTTTTAAATACACTACTCACCTCCCAGAAGGCCCCTGCGCACCGCTGCCGCCGAAATCCAAAGGGCTGCTCCTGTAAAGGTAAGGCTTTTTAAATTCACTACTCACCTCCAAGAAGGCCCCTGCGCACCGCTGCCGCCGAAATCCAAAGTGCTGCTCCTGTAAAGGTAAGGTTTTTAAATACACTACTCACCTCCAAGAAGGCCCATGCGCACCGCTGCCGCCGAAATCCAAAGGGCTGCTCCTGTAAAGGTAAGGCTATTTAAATACACTACTCACCTCCAAGAAGGCCCCTGCGCACTGCTGCCGCCGAAATCCAAAGGTCTGCTCCTGTAAAGGTAAGGCTTTTTAAATTCACTACTCACCTCCCAGAAGGCCCCTGCGCACCGCTGCCGCCAAAATCCAAAGGGCTGCTCCTGTAAAGGTAAGGCTTTTTAAATACACAATCACCTCCAAGAAGGCCCCTGCACACCGCTGCCGCCGAAATCCAAAGGGCTGCTCCTGTAAAGGTAAGGCTTTTTAAATACACTACTCACCTCCAAGAAGGCCCCTGCGCACCGCTGCCGCCGAAATCCAAAGGGCTGCTCCTGTAAAGGTAAGGCTTTTTAAATATACTACTCACTTCCAAGAAGGCCCCTGCGCACCGCTGCCGCCGAAATCCAAAGGGCTGCTCCTGTAAAGGTAAGGCTTTTTAAATACACTACTCACCTCCAAGAAGGCCCCTGCGCACCGCTGCCGCCGAAATCCAAAGGGCTGCTCCTGTAAAGGTAAGGCTTTTTAAATACACTACTCACCTCCAAGAAGGCCCCTGCGCACCGCTGCCGCCGAAATCCAAAGGGCTGCTCCTGTAAAGGTAAGGCTTTTTAAATACACTACTCACCTCCAAGAAGGCCCCTGCGCACCGCTGCCGCCGAAATCCAAAGGGCTGCTCCTGTAAAGGTAAGGCTTTTTAAATACACTACTCACCTCCAAGAAGGCCCCTGCGCACCGCTGCCGCCGAAATCCAAAGGGCTGCTCCTGTAAAGGTAAGGCTTTTTAAATTCACTACTCACCTCCAAGAAGGCCCCTGCGCACCGCTGCCGCCGAAATCCAAAGGGCTGCTCCTGTAAAAGTAAGGCTTTTTAAATTCACTACTCACCTCCAAGAAGGCCCCTGCGCACCGCTGCCGCCGAAATCCAAAGGGCTGCTCCTGTAAAGGTAAGGCTTTTTAAATTCACTACTCACCTCCAAGAAGGCCCCTGCGCACCGCTGCCGCCGAAATCCAAAGGGCTGCTCCTGTAAAGGTAAGGCTTTTTAAATACACTACTCACCTCCAAGAAGGCCCCTGCGCACCGCTGCCGCCGAAATCCAAAGGGCTGCTCCTGTAAAGGTAAGGCTTTTTAAATACACTACTCACCTCCAAGAAGGCCCCTGCGCACCGCTGTCGCCGAAATCCAAAGGGCTGCTCCTGTAAAGGTAAGGCTTTTTAAATACACTACTCACCTCCAAGAAGGCCCCTGCGCACCGCTGCCGCCGAAATGCAAAGGGCTGCTCCTGTAAAGGTAAGGCTTTTTAAATTCACTACTCACCTCCAAGAAGGCCCCTGCGCACCGCTGCCGCCGAAATCCAAAGGGCTGCTCCTGTAAAGGTAAGGCTTTTTAAATACACTACTCACCTCCAAGAAGGCCCCTGCGCACCGCTGCCGCCGAAATCCAAAGGGCTGCTCCTGTAAAGGTAAGGCTTTTTAAATACACTACTCACCTCCCAGAAGGCCCCTACGCACCGCTGCCGCCGAAATCCAAAGGGCTGCTCCTGTAAAGGGAAGGCTTTTTAAATACACTACTCACCTCCAAGAAGGCCCCTGCGCACCGCTGCCGCCGAAATCCAAAGGGCTGCTCCTGTAAAGGTAAGGCTTTTTAAATACACTACTCACCTCCAAGCAGGCCCCTGCGCACTGCTGCCGCCGAAATCCAAAGGGCTGCTCCTGTAAAGGTAAGGCTTTTTAAATACACTACTCACCTCCAAGAAGGCCCCTGCGCACCGCTGCCGCCGAAATCCAAAGGGCTGCTCCTGTAAAGGTAAGGCTTTTTAAATACACTACTCACCTCCAAGAAGCCCCTGCACACCGCTGCCGCCGAAATCCAAAGGGCTGCTCCTGTAAAGGTAAGGCTTTTTAAATACACTACTCACCTCCAAGAAGGCCCCTGCGCACCGCTGCCGCCGAAATCCAAAATGCTGCTCCTGTAAAGGTAAGGCTTTTAAAATTCACTACTCACCTCCAAGAAGGCCCCTGCGCACCGCTGCCGCAGAAATCCAAAGGGCTGCTCCTGTAAAGGTAAGGCTTTTTAAATAGATTACTAACCTCCAAGAAGGCCCCTGCGCACCGCTGCCGTCGAAATCCAAAGGGCTGCTTCTGTAAAGGTAAGGCTTTTTAAATACACTACTCACCTCCCAGAAGGCCCCTGCGCACCGCTGCCGCCGAAATCCAAAGGGCTGCTCCTGTAAAGGTAAGGCTTTTAAAATTCACTACTCACCTCCAAGAAGGCCCCTGCGCACCGCTGCCGTCGAAATCCAAAGGGCTGCTTCTGTAAAGGTAAGGCTTTTTAAATACACTACTCACCTCCAAGAAGGCCCCTGGGCACCGCTGCCGCCGAAATCCAAAGGGCTGCTTCTGTAAAGGTAAGTCTTTTTAAATACACTACTCACCTCCAAGAAGGCCCCTGCGCCCCGCTGCCACCGAAATCCAAAGGGCTGCTCCTGTAAAGGTAAGGCTTTTTAAATACACTACTCACCTCCAAGAAGGCCCCTGCGCACCGCTGCCGCCGAAATCCAAAGGGCTGCTCCTGTAAAGGTAAGGCTTTTTAAAAACACTACTCACCTCCAAGAAGGCCCCTGCGCACCGCTGCCGCCGAAATCCAAAGGGCAGCTCCTGTAAAGGTAAGGCTTTTTAAATTCACTACTCACCTCCAAGAACGCCCCTGCGCACCGCTGCCGCCGAAATCCAAAGGGCTGCTCCTGTAAAGGTAAGGCTTTTTAAATACACTACTCACCTCCAAGAAGGCCCCTGCGCACCGCTGCCCCCGAAATCCAAAGGGCTGCTTCTGTAAAGGTAAGGCTTTTTAAATTCACTACTCACCTCCAAGAAGGCCCCTGCGCACCGCTGCCGCCGAAATCCAAAGGGCTGCTCCTGTAAAGGTAAGGCTTTTTAAATACATTACTCACTTCCAAGAAGGCCCCTGCGCACCACTGCCGCCGAAATCCAAAGGGCTGCTCCTGTAAAGGTAAGGCTTTTTATATTCACTACTCACCTCCAAGAAGGCTCCTGCGCACCGCTGCCGCTGAAATCCAAAGGGCTGCTCCTGTAAAGGCAAGGCTTTTTAAATACACTACTCACCTCCAAGAAGGCCCCTGCGCACCGCTGCCGCCGAAATCCAAAGGGCTGCTCCGGTAAAGGTAAGGCTTATTAAATTCACTACTCACCTCCAAGAAGGCCCCTGCGCACCGCTGCCGCCGAAATCCAAAGGGCTGCTCCTGTAAAGGTAAGGCTTTTTAAATACACTACTCACCTCCCAGAAGGCCCCTGCGCACCGCTGCCGCCGAAATCCAAAGGGCTGCTCCTGTAAAGGTAAGGCTTTTTAAATACACTACTCACCTCCCAGAAGGCCCCTGCGCACCGCTGCCGCCGAAATCCAAAGGGCTGCTCCTGTAAAGGTAAGGCTTTTTAAATTCACTACTCACCTCCAAGAAGGCCCCTGCGCACCGCTGCCGCCGAAATCCAAAGTGCTGCTCCTGTAAAGGTAAGGTTTTTAAATACACTACTCACCTCCAAGAAGGCCCATGCGCACCGCTGCCGCCGAAATCCAAAGGGCTGCTCCTGTAAAGGTAAGGCTATTTAAATACACTACTCACCTCCAAGAAGGCCCCTGCGCACTGCTGCCGCCGAAATCCAAAGGTCTGCTCCTGTAAAGGTAAGGCTTTTTAAATTCACTACTCACCTCCCAGAAGGCCCCTGCGCACCGCTGCCGCCAAAATCCAAAGGGCTGCTCCTGTAAAGGTAAGGCTTTTTAAATACACAATCACCTCCAAGAAGGCCCCTGCGCACCGCTGCCGCCGAAATCCAAAGGGCTGCTCCTGTAAAGGTAAGGCTTTTTAAATACACTACACACCTCCAAGAAGGCCCCTGCGCACCGCTGCCGCCGAAATCCAAAGGGCTGCTCCTGTAAAGGTAAGGCTTTTTAAATATACTACTCACTTCCAAGAAGGCCCCTGCGCACCGCTGCCGCCGAAATCCAAAGGGCTGCTCCTGTAAAGGTAAGGCTTTTTAAATACACTACTCACCTCCAAGAAGGCCCCTGCGCACCGCTGCCGCCGAAATCCAAAGGGCTGCTCCGGTAAAGGTAAGGCTTATTAAATTCACTACTCACCTCCAAGAAGGCCCCTGCGCACCGCTGCCGCCGAAATCCAAAGGGCTGCTCCTGTAAAGGTAAGGCTTTTTAAATACACTACTCACCTCCCAGAAGGCCCCTGCGCACCGCTGCCGCCGAAATCCAAAGGGCTGCTCCTGTAAAGGTAAGGCTTTTTAAATACACTACTCACCTCCCAGAAGGCCCCTGCGCACCGCTGCCGCCGAAATCCAAAGGGCTGCTCCTGTAAAGGTAAGGCTTTTTAAATTCACTACTCACATCCAAGAAGGCCCCTGCGCACCGCTGCCGCCGAAATCCAAAGTGCTGCTCCTGTAAAGGTAAGGTTTTTAAATACACTACTCACCTCCAAGAAGGCCCATGCGCACCGCTGCCGCCGAAATCCAAAGGGCTGCTCCTGTAAAGGTAAGGCTATTTAAATACACTACTCACCTCCAAGAAGGCCCCTGCGCACTGCTGCCGCCGAAATCCAAAGGTCTGCTCCTGTAAAGGTAAGGCTTTTTAAATTCACTACTCACCTCCCAGAAGGCCCCTGCGCACCGCTGCCGCCAAAATCCAAAGGGCTGCTCCTGTAAAGGTAAGGCTTTTTAAATACACAATCACCTCCAAGAAGGCCCCTGCGCACCGCTGCCGCCGAAATCCAAAGGGCTGCTCCTGTAAAGGTAAGGCTTTTTAAATACACTACTCACCTCCAAGAAGGCCCCTGCGCACCGCTGCCGCCGAAATCCAAAGGGCTGCTCCTGTAAAGGTAAGGCTTTTTAAATATACTACTCACTTCCAAGAAGGCCCCTGCGCACCGCTGCCGCCGAAATCCAAAGGGCTGCTCCTGTAAAGGTAAGGCTTTTTAAATACACTACTCACCTCCAAGAAGGCCCCTGCGCACCGCTGCCGCCGAAATCCAAAGGGCTGCTCCTGTAAAGGTAAGGCTTTTTAAATACACTACTCACCTCCAAGAAGGCCCCTGCGCACCGCTGCCGTCGAAATCCAAAGGGCTGCTCCTGTAAAGGTAAGGCTTTTTAAATACACTACTCACCTCCAAGAAGGCCCCTGCGCACCGCTAGAGGCAGCTACACCCCAGAGTGCAGTGGAACCACACAGAGAAACACACTGACAGTTGGAACTGAATCATTGAATGATCACATTTGGAGACAGCTACACATCAGAGTGCAGTGGAACTATACAGAGAAACACATTGATAATTGGAACTGAATCACTGAATGGTCTCAGTTACAGAGACAGCTACATCCCAGAGTGCAGTTAACCCACCCAGAGAAACACACTGACAATTGGATCTGAATCACTGAATGGTCACAGTTACAGAGGCTGCTACACCCCAGTGGGCACAGGAACCACACAGAGTAACGCACTGACAATTGAAACTGAATCAGTGAATGGACACAGTTACAGAGGCAGCCACACCCCAGAGTGCAGTGGAACCACTCAGAGAAACACACTGACAATTGAAACTGAATCAGTGAATGGACACAGTTACAGAGGCAGCCACACCCCAGAGTGCAGTGGAACCACTCAGAGAAACACACTGACAATTGGAACTGAATCACTGAATGGTCACAGTTACAAAGGCAGCTACATCCCAGAGTGCAGTGGAACAACTCAGAGAAACACACTGACAATTAGAACTGAATCAATGAATAGTCACAGTTACAGTGACAGCTACACCCCAGAGTGCAGTGTCACCACCCAGAGAAACAAACTGACAATTGGAACTGAATCACTGAATGGTCACAGTTACAAAGGTAGCTACATCCCAGAGTGCAGTGGAACAACTCAGAGAAACACACTGACAATTAGAACTGAATCAATGAATGGTCACAGTTACAGTGACAGCTACACCCCTGAGTGCAGTGGAACCACCCAGAGAAACACACTGAGAATTGGAACTGAATTACTGAATGGTCACAGTTACAGAGACAGCTACATCCCAGAGTGCAGTGGAACCACCCAGCGAAACACACTGACATTTGGAACTGAATCAATGAATGGTCACAGTTACAGAGACAGCTACACCCCTGAGTGCAGTGGAGCCACCCAGAGAAACTCACTGTCAAGAGGAGCTGAATCACTAAGTGGCATAGTTAGAGAGGCAGCTACTCCCCAGAGAGCAGTGGAACCAAACAGATAAACACACTGACAATCTGAACTGAATCACTGAATGGTAACAGTTACAGTGGCAGCTACAACCCAGAGTACAGTGGACCCACACAGAGAAAGACACTGACAACTGGAACTGAATAACTGAATGGTCACAGTTAGAGAAAGCTACACCCCAGAGTGCAGTGGAACCACCCACAGAAACTTACTGACAATTGCATCTGTATCACTGAATGGTCACAGTTACAGACAGCTACACCCCAGAGTGCAGTGGAACCACACAGAGAAACACACTGACAATTGGAACTGAATCACTGAATGGTCACAGTTAGAGACAGCTACACCCCAGAGTGCAGTGGAACCATACAGAGAAACACATTGATAATTGGAACTGAATCACTGAATCGTCTCAGTTACAGAGACAGCTACATCCCAGAGTGCAGTGAAACCACCCAGAGAAACACACTGACAATTGGATCTGAATCACTGAATGGTCACAGTTACAGAGGCTGCTACACCCCAGTGGGCACAGGAACCACACAGAGTAACGCAATGATTATTGGAACTGAATCAGTGAATGGACACAGTTACAGAGGCAGCCACACCCCAGAGTGCAGTGTAACCACCCAGAGAAACACACTGACAATTGGAACTGAATAACTGAATGGTCACTGTTACAGAGACAGCCACACCCCAGATTGCAGTGAAACTACCCAGAGAAACACACTGACAATTGGAACAGAATCACTGAATGGTCTCAGTTACAGAGACAGCCACACCCCAGAGTGCAGTGGAACCACCCAGAGAAACACACTGACAATTGGAACTGAGTCACTGAATGGTCTCAGTTACAGAGACAGCTACATGCCAGAGAGCAGTGTAAGCACCCAGAGAAACAAACTGACAATTGGAACTGAATCACTGAATGGTCTCAGTTACAGAGACAGCTACATCCCAGATTGCAGTGGAACCACCCACAGAAACAAATTGAGAATTGGCACTGAATGGTCACAGGTAGAGACAGCTCCACCCCAGAGTGCAGTGGAACCAATGAGAGAGACGCACTGACAATTGGAACAGAATCACTGATGGTCACAGTTAGAGCTACACTCCAGGGTGCAGTGGAACCTTCCAGAGAAAGACACTGACAATTGGAACTGCATCACTGAATGGTCACATTTACAGAGACAGCTACACCCCTGAGTGCAGCGAACCCTGCAAGGGAAAATCATTGACAATTTGAACTGAATCACTGAATGGTCACAGTTACAGAGGCAGCAACACCCCAGAGTGCAGTGGAACCACACAGAGAAACTCACTGACAATTGGAACTAAATCACTGAATGGTCACAGTCAGAGACAGCTACACCCCAGAGTGCAGTGAACCTACCCAGAGAAACACACTGACAATTGGTCCTGAATCACAGAATGTTCTCAGTTATAGAGGCAGCTACATCCCTGAGTGCAGCGGGACAACCCATAGAAACACACTGACAATTGGAACTGAATCACTGAATGGTCACAGTTACAGAGACAGCTACACCCCTGAGTGCAGTGAACCCAGCAAGGGAAACACACTGACAATATGAACTGAACCACTGAATGGTCACAGTTACAGAGGCAGCTACACCCCAGAGTGCAGTGGAACCACCCAGAGAAACACACTGACAATTGGAGCTGAATCACTGAATTGTCAGTTACAGAGGCAGCTACACCCCAGAGTGCAGTGGAACCACTCAGATAAACACAATTGGAACTGAATCACTGAATGGTCACAGGTAGAGAGGCAGCTCCACCCCAGAGTGCAATGGACCGTCCAGGGAAACACACTGACAATTGGAACTGAATCACTGAATAGTCTCAGTTACAGAGACAGCTACACCCCAGAGTTCAGTGGAACCACCCAGGGAAACACACTGACAATTGGAACTGAATCACTGAATGGTCACAGTTACAGAGGCAGCTACAAACCAGAGTGCAGTGGAACCACCCAGAGAAACACACTGACAATTGGAACTGAATCACTGAATGGTCTCAGTTACAGAGACAGCTACACCCCAGAGTTCAGTGGAACCACCCAGCGAAACACACTGACCATTGGAACTGAATCACTGAATGGTCACAGTTACAGAGACAGCTACACCCTAGAGTGCAGTGGAACCACACAGAGAAACAGACTGACAATTGGATCTGAATCACTGAATTATCACAGTTACAGAGACAGCTACACCCCTAATGCAGTGGAACCACCCAGAGAAACACACTGACAATTGGAACTGAATCACTGAATGGTCACAGTTACAGAGGCAGCTATATCCCAGAGTGCAGTCGAACCACCCAGAGAAACACACTGACAATTGGAACTGAATCACTTAATGGTAACAGTTACAGGGGCAGCTACATCCCAGAGTGCAGTGGAACCACTCAGATAAACACAATTGGAACTGAGTCACTGAATGGTCAGAGTTTGAGAGGCAGCTACACCCCAGAGTGCAGTGGACCGTCCAGGGAAACACACTGACAATTTGAACTGAATCACTGAATAGTCTCAGTTACAGAGACAGCTACACCCCAGAGTTCAGTGGAACCACCCAGCGAAACACACTGACAATTGGAACTGAATCACTGAATGGTCACAGTTTCAGAGACAGCTACAAACCAGAGTGCAGTGGAACCACCCAGAGAAACACACTGACAATTGGAACTGAATCACTGAATGGTCACAGTTACAGAGGCAGCTACACCCCAGAGTGCAGTGGACCCACCCAGAGAAACACACTGACAATCGGAACGGAATCACTGAATGGTCTCAGTTACAGAGATACCTAAACCCCAGAGTTCAGTGGAACCACCCAGCGAAACACACTGACAATTTGAACTGAATCACTGAATGGTCACAGTTACAGAGGCTGCTACACCCCAGTGGGCACAGGAACCACACAGAGTAACGCAATGACTATTGGAACTGAATCACTGAATGGACACAGTTACAGAGGCACCCACACCCCAGAGTGCAGTGTAACCACCCAGAGAAACACACTGACAATTGGAACTGAATAACTGGATGGTCACTGTTACAGAGACAGCCACACCCCAGATTGCAGTGAAACCACCCAGAGAAACACACTGACAATTGGAACAGAATCACTGAATGGTCTCAGTTACAGAGACAGCCACACCCCAGAGTGCAGTGGAACCACCCAGAGAAACACACTGACAATTGGAACTGAGTCACTGAATGGTCTCGGTTACAGAGACAGCTACATGCCAGAGAGCAGTGTAACCACCCAGAGAAACAAACTGACAATTGGAACTGAATCACTGAATGGTCTCAGTTACAGAGACAGCTACATCCCAGAGTGCAGTGGAACCACCCACAGAAACATATTGAGAATTGGCACTGAATGGTCACAGGTAGAGACAGCTCCACCCAAGAGTGCAGTGGAACCAATGAGAGAAACACACTGACAATTGGAACAGAATCACTGATGGTCACAGTTAGAGCTACACTCCAGGGTGCAGTGGAACCATCCAGAGAAAGACACTGACAATTGGAACTGAATCACTGAATGGTCACATTTACAGAGACAGCTACACCTCTGAGTGCAGCGAACCCTGCAAGGGAAAATCATTGACAATTTGAACTGAATCACTGAATGGTCACAGTTACAGAGGCAGCAACACCCCAGAGTGCAGTGGAACCACACAGAGAAACTCACTGACAATTGGAACTAAATCACTGAATGGTCACAGTCAGAGACAGCTGCACCCCAGAGTGCAGTGAACCTACCCAGAGAAACACACTGACAATTGGTCCTGAATCACAGAATGTTCTCAGTTATAGAGGCAGCTACATCCCTGAGTGCAGCGGGACAACCCATAGAAACACACTGACAATTGGAACTGAATCACTGAATGGTCACAGTTACAGAGACAGCTACACCCCTGAGTGCAGTGAACCCAGCAAGGGAAACACACTGACAATATGAACTGAACCACTGAATGGTCACAGTTACAGAGGCAGCTACACCCCAGAGTGCAGTGGAACCACCCAGAGAAACACACTGACAATTGGAGCTGAATCACTGAATTGTCAGTTACAGAGGCAGCTGCACCCCAGAGTGCAGTGGAACCACTCAGATAAACACAATTGGAACTGAATCACTGAATGGTCACAGGTAGAGAGGCAGCTCCACCCCAGAGTGCAATGGACCGTCCAGGGAAACACACTGACAATTGGAACTGAATCACTGAATAGTCTCAGTTACAGAGACAGCTACACCCCAGAGTTCAGTGGAACCACCCAGGGAAACACACTGACAATTGGAACTGAATCACTGAATGGTCACAGTTACAGAGGCAGCTACAAACCAGAGTGCAGTGGAACCACCCAGAGAAACACACTGACAATTGGAACTGAATCACTGAATGGTCTCAGTTACAGAGACTGCTACACCCCAGAGTTCAGTGGAATCACCCAGCGAAACACACTGACCATTGGAACTGAATCACTGAATGGTCACAGTTACAGAGACAGCTACACCCTAGAGTGCAGTGGAACCACACAGAGAGACACACTGAGAATTGGATCTGAATCACTGAATTATCACAGTTACAGAGACAGCTACACCCCTAGTGCAGTGGAACCACCCAGAGAAACAAACTGACAATTGGAACTGAATCACTGAATGGTCACAGTTACAGAGGCAGCTACATCCCAGAGTGCAGTGGAACCACCCAGAGAAACACACTGACAATTGGAACTGAATCACTTAATGGTAACAGTTACAGGGGCAGCTACATCCCAGAGTGCAGTGGAACCACTCAGATAAACACAATTGGAACTGAGTCACTGAATGGTCAGAGTTTGAGAGGCAGCTACACCCCAGAGTGCAGTAGACCGTCCAGGGAAACACACTGACAATTTGAACTGAATCACTGAATAGTCTCAGTTACAGAGACAGCTACACCCCAGAGTTCAGTGGAACCACCCAGCGAAACACACTGACAATTGGAACTGAATCACTGAATGGTCACAGTTTCAGAGACAGCTACAAACCAGAGTGCAGTGGAACCACCCAGAGAAACACACTGACAATTGGAACTGAATCACTGAATGGTCACAGTTACAGAGGCAGCTACACCCCAGAGTGCAGTGGACCCACCCAGAGAAACACACTGACAATCGGAACGGAATCACTGAATGGTCTCAGTTACAGAGACACCTAAACCCCAGAGTTCAGTGGAACCACCCAGCGAAACACACTGACAATTGGAACTGAATCACTGAATGGTCACAGTTACAGAGGCTGCTGCACCCCAGTGGGCACAGGAACCACACAGAGTAACGCAATGACTATTGGAACTGAATCACTGAATGGACACAGTTACAGAGGCACCCACACCCCAGAGTGCAGTGTAACCACCCAGAGAAACACACTGACAATTGGAACTGAATAACTGGATGGTCACTGTTACAGAGACAGCCACACCCCAGATTGCAGTGAAACCACCCAGAGAAACACACTGACAATTGGAACAGAATCACTGAATGGTCTCAGTTACAGAGACGGCCACTCCCCAGAGTGCAGTGGAACCACCCAGAGAAACACACTGACAATTGGAACTGAGTCACTGAATGGTCTCAGTTACAGAGACAGCTACATGCCAGAGAGCAGTGTAACCACCCAGAGAAACAAACTGACAATTGGAACTGAATCACTGAATGGTCTCAGTTACGGAGACAGCTACATCCCAGAGTGCAGTGGAACCACCCACAGAAACATATTGAGAATTGGCACTGAATGGTCACAGGTAGAGACAGCTCCACCCAAGAGTGCAGTGGAACCAATGAGAGAAACACACTGACAATTGGAACAGAATCACTGATGGTCACAGTTAGAGCTACAATCCAGGGTGCAGTGGAACCATCCAGAGAAAGACACTGACAATTGGAACTGAATCACTGAATGGTCACATTTACAGAGACAGCTACACCCCTGAGTGCAGCGAACCCTGCAAGGGAAAATCATTGACAATTTGAACTGAATCACTGAATGGTCACAGTTACAGAGGCAGCAACACCCCAGAGTGCAGTGGAACCACACAGAGAAACTCACTGACAATTGGAACTAAATCACTGAATTGTCACAGTCAGAGACAGCTACACCCCAGAGTGCAGTGAACCTACCCAGAGAAACACACTGACAATTGGTCCTGAATCACAGAATGTTCTCAGTTATAGAGGCAGCTACATCCCTGAGTGCAGCGGGACAACCCATAGAAACACACTGACAATTGGAACTGAATCACTGAATGGTCACAGTTACAGAGACAGCTACACCCCTGAGTGCAGTGAACCCAGCAAGGGAAACACACTGACAATATGAACTGAACCACTGAATGGTCACAGTTACAGAGGCAGCTACACCCCAGAGTGCAGTGGAACCACCCAGAGAAACACACTGACAATTGGAGCTGAATCACTGAATTGTCAGTTACAGAGGCAGCTACACCCCAGAGTGCAGTGGAACCACTCAGATAAACACAATTGGAACTGAATCACTGAATGGTCACAGGTAGAGAGGCAGCTCCACCCCAGAATGCAATGGACCGTCCAGGGAAACACACTGACAATTGGAACTGAATCACTGAATAGTCTCAGTTACAGAGACAGCTACACCCCAGAGTTCAGTGGAACCACCCAGGGAAACACACTGACAATTGGAACTGAATCACTGAATGGTCACAGTTACAGAGGCAGCTACAAACCAGAGTGCAGTGGAACCACCCAGAGAAACACACTGACAATTGGAACTGAATCACTGAATGGTCTCAGTTACAGAGACAGCTACACCCCAGAGTTCAGTGGAACCACCCAGCGAAACACACTGACCATTGGAACTGAATCACTGAATGGTCACAGTTACAGAGACAGCTACACCCTAGAGTGCAGTGGAACCACACAGAGAAACACACTGACAATTGGATCTGAATCACTGAATTATCACAGTTACAGAGACAGCTACACCCCTAGTGCAGTGGAACCACCCAGAGAAACACACTGACAATTGGAACTGAATCACTGAATGGTCACAGTTACAGAGGCAGCTACATCCAGAGTGCAGTGGAACCACCCAGAGAAACACACTGACAATTGGAACTGAATCACTTAATGGTAACAGTTACAGGGGCAGCTACATCCCAGAGTGCAGTGGAACCACTCAGATAAACACAATTGGAACTGAGTCACTGAATGGTCAGAGTTTGAGAGGCAGCTACACCCCAGAGTGCAGTGGACCGTTCAGGGAAACACACTGACAATTTGAACTGAATCACTGAATAGTCTCAGTTACAGAGACAGCTACACCCCAGAGTTCAGTGGAACCACCCAGCGAAACACACTGACAATTGGAACTGAATCACTGAATGGTCACAGTTTCAGAGACAGCTACAAACCAGAGTGCAGTGGAACCACCCAGAGAAACACACTGACAATTGGAACTGAATCACTGAATGGTCACAGTTACAGAGGCAGCTACACCCCAGAGTGCAGTGGACCCACCCAGAGAAACACACTGACAATCGGAACGGAATCACTGAATGGTCTCAGTTACAGAGACACCTAAACCCCAGAGTTCAGTGGAACCACCCAGCGAAACACACTGACAATTGGAACTGAATCACTGAATGGTCACAGTTACAGAGGCTGCTACACCCCAGTGGGCACAGGAATCACACAGAGTAACGCAATGACTATTGGAACTGAATCACTGAATGGACACAGTTACAGAGGCACCCACACCCCAGAGTGCAGTGTAACCACCCGGAGAAACACACTGACAATTGGAACTGAATAACTGGATGGTCACTGTTACAGAGACAGCCACACCCCAGATTGCAGTGAAACCACCCAGAGAAACACACTGACAATTGGAACAGAATCACTGAATGGTCTCAGTTACAGAGACAGCCACACCCCAGAGTGCAGTGGAACCACCCAGAGAAATACACTGACAATTGGAACTGAGTCACTGAATGGTCTCAGTTACAGAGACAGCTACATGCCAGAGAGCAGTGTAAGCACCCAGAGAAACAAACTGACAATTGGAACTGAATCACTGAATGGTCTCAGTTACAGAGACAGCTACATCCCAGAGTGCAGTGGAACCACCCACAGAAACATATTAAGAATTGGCACTGAATGGTCACAGGTAGAGACAGCTCCACCCAAGAGTGTAGTGGAACCAATGAGAGAAACACACTGACAATTGGAACAGAATCACTGATGGTCACAGTTAGAGCTACACTCCAGGGTGCAGTGGAACCATCCAGAGAAAGACACTGACAATTGGAACTGAATCACTGAATGGTCACATTTACAGAGACAGCTACACCCCTGAGTGCAGCGAACCCTGCAAGGGAAAATCATTGACAATTTGAACTGAATCACTGAATGGTCACAGTTACAGAGGCAGCAACACCCCAGAGTGCAGTGGAACCACACAGAGAAACTCACTGACAATTGGAACTAAATCACTGAATGGTCACAGTCAGAGACAGCTACACCCCAGAGTGCAGTGAACCTACCCAGAGAAACACACTGACAATTGGTCCTGAATCACAGAATGTTCTCAGTTATAGAGGCAGCTACATCCCTGAGTGCAGCGGGACAACCCATAGAAACACACTGACAATTGGAACTGAATCACTGAATGGTCACAGTTACAGAGACAGCTAAACCCCTGAGTGCAGTGAACCCAGCAAGGGAAACACACTGACAATATGAACTGAACCACTGAATGGTCACAGTTACAGAGGCAGCTACACCCCAGAGTGCAGTGGAACCACCCAGAGAAACACACTGACAATTGGAGCTGAATCACTGAATTGTCAGTTACAGAGGCAGCTCCACCCCAGAGTGCAGTGGAACCACTCAGATTCACACAATTGGAACTGAATCACTGAATGGTCACAGGTAGAGAGGCAGCTCCACCCCAGAGTGCAATGGACCGTCCAGGGAAACACACTGACAATTGGAACTGAATCACTGAATAGTCTCAGTTACAGAGACAGCTACACCCCAGAGTTCAGTGGAACCACCCAGGGAAACACACTGACAATTGGAACTGAATCACTGAATGGTCACAGTTACAGAGGCAGCTACAAACCAGAGTGCAGTGGAACCACCCAGAGAAACACACTGACAATTGGAACTGAATCACTGAATGGTCTCAGTTACAGAGACAGCTACACCCCAGAGTTCAGTGGAACCACCCAGCGAAACACACTGACCATTGGAACTGAATCACTGAATGGTCACAGTTACAGAGACAGCTACACCCTAGAGTGCAGTGGAACCACACAGAGAAACACACTGACAATTGGAACTGAATCACTGAATGCTCTCAGTTACAGAGACAGCTACACCCCTAGTGCAGTGGAACCACCCAGAGAAACACACTGACAATTGGAACTGAATCACTGAATGGTCACAGTTACAGAGGCAGCTACATCCCAGAGTGCAGTGGAACCACCCGGAGAAACGCACTGACAATTGGAACTGAATCACTTAATGGTAACAGTTACAGGGGCAGCTACATCCCAGAGTGCAGTGGAACCACTCAGATAAACACAATTGGAACTGAGTCACTGAATGGTCAGAGTTTGAGAGGCAGCTACACCCCAGAGTGCAGTGGACCGTCCAGGGAAACACACTGACAATTTGAACTGAATCACTGAATAGTCTCAGTTACAGAGACAGCTACACCCCAGAGTTCAGTGGAACCACCCAGCGAAACACACTGACAATTGGAACTGAATCACTGAATGGTCACAGTTACAGAGACAGCTACAAACCAGAGTGCAGTGGAACCACCCAGAGAAACACACTGACAATTGGAACTGAATCACTGAATGGTCACAGTTACAGAGGCAGCTACACCCCAGAGTGCAGTGGACCCACCCAGAGAAACACACTGACAATCGGAACGGAATCACTGAATGGTCTCAGTTACAGAGACAGCTAAACCCCAGAGTTCAGTGGAACCACCCAGCGAAACACACTGGCAATTGGAACTGAATCACTGAATGGTCACAGTTACAGAGACAGCTACACCCTAGAGTGCAGTGGAACCACCCAGAGAAACACACTGACAATTGGAACTGAATCACTTAATTGTCACAGTTACAGAGACACCTACACCCCTAGTGCAGTGGAACCACCCAGAGAAACACATGACAATTGGAACTGAATCACAGAATGGTCACAGTTAGAGACAGCTACAACCCAGAGTGACGTGGAACCAGACAGAGAAACACACTGACATTTGGAACTGAATCACAGAATGGTCACAGTTACAGGGGCAGCTACACCCCAGAGTGCAGTGGAACCACGCAGTGTAACACACTGACAATTGCAACTGAATCACTGAATGGGCACAGTTACAGAGACAGCTACACCCCAGAGCGCAGTGGAACCACCCAGACAAACACACTGACAATTGCAACTGAATCAATGAATGGTCATTGTAGCGCACAAAGACTCCGAGAGACGAATAGAGTGAAGTCGATGAGGCTTTATTAAGCGTGACTGTTCCCCCGCAGTTCAGTAGTAGACTGCCTGCGGGGGAGGACTCCTGGTTATTATACTCCGCCTTCAGGGCGGAGCTAGAGGTCAACGGCCAACCAGGACCCGGGATCTGTCAGCCAATGACAACACGGCTTCACAGTCCCACATGAACCCTAATGCATACTACCACATTCACCCCTTGTTAAAAATGAACCCGACGGTGTGATGCTTCGCATGGTGGTAAGGGTTTACAAGGCTGGTCCTGGGAGGAAAACTTTCCCATGTTATTACAGTATGTACAAGGTTTTTTTTTTTTTTCGAACTATTTACTGTAATCGTCAGGAGAAAAAGACAAAATGTTCTCGTTAAAAGTCCTTTAGTCACGCTTAATAAATTGTAGCGCACAAAGACTCCGAGAGACGAATAGAATGAAGTCGATGAGGCTTTACTAAGCGTGACTAATCCCCCGCAGTTCAGTAGTAGACTGCCTGCGGGGGAGGACTCCTGGTTCTTATACTCCGCCTTGAGGGCGGAGCTAGAGGTCAACGGCCAACCAGGACCCGGGATCTGTCAGACAATGACATCACGGCTTCACAGTCCCACATGACCCCTAATGCAAAGTACCACATGGTCAGAGTTACAGAGGCAGCTACACCCCAGAGTGCAGTGGAACCACCCAGAGGAACACACTGACATTTGGATCTGAGTCACTGAATGGTCACAGTTACAGAGACAGGTACACCCCAGAGTGCAGTGCAACAACCCAGAGAAACACACTGACAATTGGAGCTGAATCACTGAATTGTCAGTTACAGAGGCAGCTACACCCCAGAGTGCAGTGGAACCACCCAGATAAACACAATTGGAACTGAATCACTGAATGGTCACAGTTAGAGAGGCAGCTACACCCCAGAGTGCAGTGGCACCACCCAGAGAAACACACTGACAATTGAAACTGAATCACTGAATGGTCACAGTTACAGAGGCAGCTACACCCCAGAGTGCAGTGGACCCACCCAGAGAAACACACTGACAATTGGAACTGAATCACTGAATGGTCTCAGTTACAGAGACAGCTACACCCCAGAGTTCAGTGGAACCACGCAGCGAAACACACTGACAATTGGAACTGAATCACTGAATGGTCACAGTTACAGGGGCAGCTACACCCCAGAGTTCAGTGGAACCACGCAGCGAAACACACTGACAATTGGAACTGAATCACTGAATGGTCACAGTTACAGGGGCAGCTACACCCCAGAGTGCAGAGAACCCACCCAGAGAAACACACTGACAATTGGAACTGAATCTCTGAATGGTCACAGTTGAGTGAGGGATATCACTGAAACAATCTGAGATGTAGAGATGGGACTGATGGTGTCTGAGTGGACAGCAACCTTTCTGTTAACGTTAGCTGAACAGTATGACCAACACAGTCCTGTGTTTGGAAAGAGGTCACTCACTCACAAAAATAATATTTTATTTCACTGAACCAAATATCGTAATCTGTTTGTTCACATCTTTGAAAAATAAGTTAAACGATGTCACAACCACAATATCCCTGAGGTGGTTCCTCAGGGTATTAATTAAAAGCTTGGAGAATATATAACCTCAGAGTTTCAGACAGAGAGATTGCCAATCGCAGGAAGGGACACATCACCTCACAGTGAAAATGCTTTATCCAATTGAAATTGCTGAGAAAATAGTCTACCCAATCCTGGCTATTGTTGGTGTTCCTGGTAAGTGTCTGTCACCATTGAAGTTGTGTAAATCTGTGTGTGAGCGGCTCTCTGATTTTAAACTGCGACTGAAAATATCTGATCCTGATCTCGTGCTCACTGTTATATAGACACCTGGGCAACGATATAATTCACTTAATACAAATCCCGTTAATAATGTATATGGTTTGAATCCATTTCATCAACTAACAATATACCTGTTTGTACCTCACGGGATCGCTGATCAATAAAGTTGTCATATTGAGTGGAATCTTGTATAATGTTAGATTGGATCTCAGTGAACGCAATCTCTCTGAAGGAAGGTTTAGTGGGAGTAAGACTGAAATCACACTGACGGTGGATCGCTAATCAGATTGAAATATCTGACAGCAATGAACAAGGATTACTGGGAGTATCTGTCAGTTTAGAATTGTACTGAATGTGGGTCTCTTACCAGAGTGAAATATCTGATCCAATTATCTATCTATTACTGGAACTATCTGTCCGTGTGGAATTGTATTGAGTGTGGGTCAGTAACTGGACTGAAATTAGTTGGTTCTGTTTTGAAATGCTGTATTTTATTGGGGAGTGGTCGCTCCATTCTGTGGAGTTCTCGCTGTGTGTTTTAACTTTGGAATAGGTTGAAAACAGAAAGAGTTTGGCTGTGTTTTGAAGATGTTTATATTTATTGTATGAAGTGAAATGTCTCTATCTCTGTTTACTATTGATCTACTCTAACAGGAACAGATATCATCCATACTCTAATATTTCATAAAACCCACAGCAGTGCAGTATTCCAATAGGTTTTGTGATATTTTCTCATTTCTATTCATCCTGAAATGAACTCACATGTTTGATCAATCTTTATGGGTGTTTGTATACTGTTTTCTGCTTCACACGATTTGTGAATCTATTCAACTGAACCCAGAAACCGCTCCAGTCCATTCACACACTTGTTTTCAAAGGAGTGATTGGGGGATTTATTGTTCTGATCAAAATGCAGCAGCGGATACTGATCTGTCAGAACATTAATCTCCCATTGAAATACCCACTTTGCAAATTCATAATTAATGATGAATGTGTGAATGTAATTAGTTGTATTCTTCCTCTGTATTCACTGTCAGTCTCAATGTGATTTTGTCTGTAAATTGTGTAATTATCATTCTGCTTCCCGATCCCAGACTGTTGATGGGAATGGTGAAGGAGAGTGATCCCAGTGCTGATCCTTGTGGAACACCACTTACCACCTTCCACCAACCAGCCTAAATCCCTTCGACTCCTCTCCCTGTTTTCTGTGTGTGTCGCCAGCATGTGTCCATTCTGCTGCTGTGTCCCCTAACTCCACTGGCTCTGAGATTACTCATCAGTCTGTTACGTCGGATCTTACTGACGGCCTTTAGAAAATCAAATTGTTTAACATCTATCAGACTACTCAGATATATTATTTCTGGTAGTTATTGAAATTGTTGGATGAAATGTGTCAGGAATAATGTTGACTTTGGAATATGTGCCGACTATTTAGTATACTCTGTGTTACTGGATTTCTTTTAACTCAGACTTCTAATTCCATTTTTCCAACTGTTGACATTGTGACTGGAAGATTTTATTATATTCTGTTCTAAATTCAAGAATAACAGAGACCGATTTCTGCTTTTCAATTCTTTGGTAATTATTCTGATGATGATCAGTGAATAGATAATATTGTCTCTGCTGTTTCTCACTGTCTATTTTATGAAAATCTGTTGTTGAAATCCATCCGCCTCCAGTAATCTCCCTCTACCTGGACCCCACCCTCTGGCCTCCTATCAGCTCTTGATCTTTTCATTGAGATCTGTCAGTGCGACATCGACCGTCTCAATTTCTCTGTGCCTCTCGCCAACTCTATCCTGACTCACTCTAACCTTGCTCCAATCCTCTCTCTAACATCCAACCCTGGCCTGATGATCTAAGTTGCTCACAAGGGTTGTGCCATTATTGTCTGGTGTCCTGACCTCTTCCTCACAGAGGCTGACCGTCAACTCTCAGACCCATCCTGCTACCTCCCCCTGGACCAGCAGCACTCCACCAAACATCATGATATTGTTTCCTGGACTTTCACTGACCGCATTGACTCTGGATATCTTCTGTCCACAGCCTCGGACACCATAACCCCACAACCCCACACATCCTGCATCAACCTCCTTCCCAAAATCCACAGACAGGAAAGTCCCAGTACACCCTTATTTCGGCCTGTTCCAGCCCCACCAAGATCATTTCTTCCGATCTTAATTCCATCCGCTTTACCCTGTTCTGCCCCTACCCAAAGACATTGGTGTCACAGTGACACAGTGGTTTGCACGGCTGCCTCACAGCACCATGAACCCAAAATCAATTACCACCTTGGGTGACTGTGTGGAGACTGCACTTTTTCTCCGTGTCTGCGTGGGTTTCCTCCGGGTGCTCCGGTTACCTCCCACAGTCCAGGTTAGGTGGATTGGTCATGCTAACTTACTCCACAGTGTCCAAAAAGATGTGTAGGTTAGATTAAGGGGTTAATGAGATAGGCGGGGGAGTGAGCTTGGTTGAGGTACTCTTTCAGAGGTTTGGCACAGACTTAATGGGCCGAATGACCTCCTTCTGCACTGTAATGATTCTATGATTCCTGATTCCTCTGGTGCCGTATGTCATATAATCAATGTCCATTTCCCTGGCCCTAACCGCCCAATCTTCACAATGGGTGTCCAATCCCTCTGCACCTCCGTTCCCCAACACGAGGGTTGTGTACAGATCCTCATTCCCTGCTTCCTGTAAAGACTGCATCTCATTCTCCCACTTTCTCCGCCTCCATCGCCTCTGTTCTGATGGTGACGTATTCGAACATAGCCCGTCTGGCATGTCTGTCTTTTCATTAACCGGGCTGTCCCCACCACCTTCCTTTGTTAACAGGCCTCTCAATCGTGTTCAATTCACTTCTCACACCTCTGTCCGCACACATCCCCCTCCCTCCCGGAAACATGATAGTGTCTCCCTCTCCTCACTTTCCACACCATCAGCCTTTCCATTGATAGGAAAATCCTCCTCCATTTCTGCCAACTCCAGCATGATGTCACCACCAAACACAACTTCACCTCTCTCCAACCAACCCCCTCAAATTCTGTATTCCTCAGGTACCGCTCCCTCCCCCTTGTCCACTTCCCCCTCGCACCCCACACCCCTTTCCCTTCCCCCAGCACCTTCCCCTGCAATCACAGACGGTGCAACAACTGTCCCTTTACCTCCTCCCGTCTCATGGTTCTCAGCAGCAAACTCTCCTTTCTGGGGAAGCAGCGTTTCACTTCTGTGCCTTCAATTTGTTCTACTGTATTCGCTGGAGCCAATACCGTCTCCTCTACATTGGCGAGACTAAACGCAGACTGCGAGACTGCTTTGTGGAACACCTTCACTCAGCCCACAGCATGGCCCCAGCCTTCCTGTTGTGGCCATGTTAACTCAGCACCTTGCTCTCAGGCCCACATATCTGTCCTTGGCCTGGTGTAAGAATGCAGTAAAGCCCAACGCAAGCTGGGGGAGCAATATCTCATCGTCCAATTAGGATGTTGCAGGACGTAACGTTAATTTAAACAACTTTAGTCTGGGAACTTTCTCCTCCATCTTAATGCTCTTGTTTTGGCATTTCCCTACTTTTGTGTCGAATGCAATGATCCGAATCTGGAGAGAGTCTATTCCGGCCAAATGAACCCTGAGGAATGTCCAATGCCGGAGCAGGAATATTCCTGAGAAAAGCTTACAACACCAGGTTAAAGTCCAACAGGTTTGTTTCGATGTCACTAGCTTTCAGAGCGCTGCTCCTTCCTCAGGTGAATGAAGAGGTATGTTCCAGAAACATATATATAGACAAATTCAAAGATGCCAAACAATGCTCGGAATGCGACCATTAGCAGGTGATTAAATCTTTACAGATCCAGAGATGGGGTAACTCCAGGTTAAAGAGGTGTGAATTGTATCAAGCCAGGACAGTTGGTAGGATTTCGCAGGCCAGATGATGGGGGATGAATGTAATGCGACATGAAGCCCAGGTCCCGGTTGAGGCCGCACTCATGTGTGCGGAACTTGGCTATAAGTTTCTGCTCGGCGATTCTGCGTTGTCGCGCGTCCTGAAGGCCGCCTTGGAGAACGCTTACCCGGAGATCAGAGGCTGAATGCCCTTGACTGCTGAAGTGTTCCCCGACTGGAAGGGAACATTCCTGCCTGGTGATTGTTGCACGATGGCCGTTCATTCGTTGTCGCAGCGTCTGCATGGTCTCGCCAATGTACCACGCTTCGGGACATCCTTTCCTGCAGCGTATGAGGTAGACAACGTTGGCCGAGTGGCACGAGTATGTACCGCGTACCTGGTGGGTGGTGTTCTCACGTGTAATAGTGGTATCCATGTTGATGATCTGGCACATCTTGCAGAGATTGCCATGGCAGGGTTGTGTGGTGTCGTGGTCACTGTTCTGAAGACTGTGTAGTTTACTGTACACAATGGTTCGTTTGAGGTTGCGCAGTTGTTTGAAGGCAAGTAGTGGGGGTGTGGGGATGACCTTGGCAATATGTTCATCGTCATCAATGACGTGTTGAAGGCTGTGAAGTTCTTCATCCAGATGCATGAAACAGCCATGGGGACCAAATTCGCACCCCAATACGTCAACATCTTCATGCACTAGTTTGAACAGGACCTACTCACCGCACAGGATCTTTAACCGCCGTTATACACCAGATACGTCGATGACTTTTTTTGCCTTTGGACCCACGGTGAAGAATCACTGAAACGACTACACGATGACATTAATAAGTTCCATCCAACCATCAGACTCACCATGGACTACTCTCCAAAATCAGTTGCATTCTTGGACACACTCGTCTCCATCAAGGACGGTCACCTCAGCACTTCGCTTTACCGCAAACCCACGGATAACCTCATGATGCTCCACTTCTCCAGCTTCCACCCTAAACACATTAAAGAAGCCATCCCCTGTGGACAAGCACTCCGTATACACAGGATCTGCTCAGACGAGGAGGAGCGTAACAGACATCTACAGACGTTTAAAGATGCCCTCGTGCGAACGGGGTATGGCACTCGACTCATCGATCGACAGTTCCAACACGCCACAGCGAAAAACCGGACCAACCTCCTCAGAAGACAAACATGGGACACAACCGACAGAATACCCTTCGTCGTCCAGTACTTCACCGGAGCGGAGAAACTACGTCATCTTCTTCACAGCCTTCAACACGTCATTGATGACGATGAACATCTTGCCAAGGTCATCCCCACACCACCACTACTTGCCTTCAAACAACCGCACAACCTCAAACGAACCATTGTTTGCAGCAAACTACCCAGTCTTCAGAACAGTGACCACGACACCACACAACCCTGCCATGGCAATCTCTGCAAGACGTGCCAGATCATCAACATGGATACCACTATTACACGTGAGAACACTACCCACCAGGTACGCGGTACATACTCGTGCGACTCGGCCAATGTTGTCTACCTCATACGCTGCAGGAAAGGATGTCCCGAAGCGTGGTACATTGGCGAGACCATGCAGACGCTGCGACAACGAATGCACGGCCATCGTGCAACAGTCACCAGGCAGGAATGTTCCCTTCCAGTCGGGGAACACTTCAGCAGTCAAGGGCATTCAGCCTCTGATCTCCGGGTAAGCGTTCTCCAAGGCGGCCTTCAGGACGCGCGACAACGCAGAATCGCCGAGCAGAAACTTATAGCCAAGTTCCGCACACATGAGTGCGGCCTCAACCGGGACCTGGGATTCATGTCGCATTACATTCATCCCCCACCATCTGGCCTGCGAAATCCTACCAACTGTCCTGGCTTGATACAATTCACACCTCTTTAACCTGGGGTTACCCCATCTCTGGATCTGTAAAGATTTAATCACCTGCTAATGGTCTCATTCCTAGCATTGTTTGGCATCTTTGAATTTGTCTATATATGTGTTTCTGGAACATACCTCTTCATTCAACTGAGGAAGGAGCAGCGCTCCGAAAGCTAGTGATATCGAAACAAACCTGTTGGACTTTAACCTGGTGTTGTAAGACTTCGTACTGTGCTCACCCCAGTCCAACGCCGGCATCTCCACATCATGAGAAAAGCTTGGCAGGGATTGTTTTCAAACAGGGAGAAAATGGATTCCTGGGAACAGTGATGTTGGGATGTTCCATACATGGCAATGGGGGATTCCTGGGAGCGGGAGCTGTACGAATGACTAAACCTGTGAGGGGTGATCCTTCGGGGTGTTCTGGAGACTGGACAGACCCTATTCTGGACAGGCTGGGCTGCACGGTCGGACAGTGGTTGGCAAAGTTGATTCACAGCTCCAAGGTCCCAGGTTCGATTCCCTGTTTGGGTCACTGTCTGTGCAGAGTCTGCATTTTGTCCCCCGTGTGTGCGTGGCTTTCCTCCGGGTGATCCGGTTTCCTCCCACAGTCCAAAGATGCGCAGTTTAGGTGGATTGGCCAAGATAAATTCTGTTTAGTTTCCAAACAATTTCGATGGGGTCACTGGGTTATGAGGATGGGGTGGGCTGAACTGGTTTTCTCTTTCCAAAAGCCGGTGCAGACTCGATGGGCCGAATGACCTCCTTTTGTACTGTACATTCTATATTTCTATTGCTCCCATGATTATGAAGTGGGAAGGTCCTGCGTTTGTTTTATTTTTTCTATTGATCGTGGAGTATTCAAATAAACCAGGAGTGGTGTCCAACCCCATCAGAAATCCAGTCCAGGGAACGGTCCAATCCGGGGGGTGTTCCAATAATTGAGCTGGGATGACAATCTCTGGTATGTTTGTATACGGTTTGGGAAACCTGGCCGGCCTGAGTGAATCCTGTAAATCAGACTAAATGAGAAATGTAACCTCTCCCAAAGGTCTCTGAATTATAAACATTTTCCTACCACTGCCATCAAACTGACAGGGCTGCAATTCACACTTTCCCCCCATTCCCCACCTTTAACACTGGAGTTACATTTCCTACTTCCCTCTCTGCAATGCTAATCTCTGTGCCCACTCCTCTCCCAACACCCCCACCCGCCCACTGTCCATTATATTGATGCTGAAATTGTGTCCTGGTTCAGACAGGGAGATTCATTACCCAGTAATTTCCCGTGTCTCTCCTTTCTCTCTCTGACAGTTAATATACTGGGAATTGTGATTCTGCGTCGGGGGAAGTGTGGCCTCTCTACCTGCACCACTCGCTACCTGGTGGCCATGGCAACGGCGGATCTGCTGTTTATTATCACTAAACCCATACTGAACAGGATCAATGGTTATTATTTCCCCGGGAATTTCCTGTCCCTCACCTCTGTGTGTAGTGTTAAGGGTGCCCTGATCTCTGCAGCCAGGGACTGTTCTGTCTGGTTCACCCTCACTTTCTCCTTTGATCGATTTGTGGCCATTTGCTGCCAGAAACTGAAAACTAAATATTGCACCGGGAAAACTGCGGCTGTGGTTCTGTCCACAAGCGGCCTCCTGCTCTGTGTGAAAAACATCCCCCAGTACTTTACATATGAACCTAGGGAGATATTCGACAATGTCCAGTGGAGCTGCGTCACAAAGATCAGCTATTTCACTGACCCTGGATGGGTTGGATATTCCTGGTTTGATCAGGTTTTAACCCCATTGATGCCGTTCTTCTCAATCCTGTTGACCAACGCTCTGACAGTCAGACACATTTTACTCACCAGTCGGGTCCGGAAGGCACTGAAGTCTCAGAGTCAGGGAGACAATCGCACCGACCCAGAGATGGAGAGCAGAAGGAAGTCCATGGTTTTACTCTTCAGCATCTCCGGAACTTTCATCCTCCTCTGGACCGTGTCTGTTATTAAATTTTTCTATATCGATGTGAGAGGATTAGTTTACATCACCCTATCTCAATATAATTTACAACAAGTCGGATTTATGCTGCAGGATTTAAATTGTTGCACAAACACATTTATTTATGTGGTGACTCAGTCCAGGTTCAGGGAGCAGATCAAAATCGCGGTGAAATATCCGGTTACATCAATTATTAAATTATTGAGAAAATAAAACTGACTGACAGCCGTTCAGCCAATCAGGAGCTCAAGCCGTTGACTCACAGCCTCTCAGCCAAGCAGCAGCTCCAGCTCCTGACTGACGGCCTCTCAGCGAATCAAAAGCTCCAGCCGTTGACTCACTGCCTCTCAACCAATCAGCATGTCCAGCGCCTGACTGACAGCCTCTCAGCCAATCAGCAGCTCCAGTGCCTGACTGACAGCCTCCTGTCCAATCAGCATCTCCAGCCGCTGTGACAGCCCCTCAGCCAATCAGCAGCTCCAGCCGCTGTGACAGCCCATCAGCCAATCAGCAACTCCAGCCGCTGCTGATAGTTGTGGGGGGTGGTGAGAGCACTGGCATTGCTGGCTGTGGGGGGGGGGGCACTGGCAGTGCTGGCTGTGTTGGGGGGACTGGCATTGCTGGCTGTGTGGGTGGAGCACTGACAGTGCTGGCTGTGTGGGGGGAGCACTGAGAGTGCTGGTTGTGTGGTAGGAGCACTGACAGTGCTGGCTGTGTGGGGGAGCACTGGCAGTGCTGGCTGTGTGGTGGGAGCACTGACAGTGCTGGCTGTGTGCGGGGGAGCACTGACAGTGCTGGCTGTGTGCGGGGGAGCACTGACAGTGCTGGCTGTGTGGGGGAGCACTGACAGTGCTGGCTGTGTGCGGGGGAGCACTGACAGTGCTGGCTGTGTGGGGGAGCACTGACAGTGCTGGCTGTGCAGGGGAACACTGACAGAGCTGGCTGTGTGGCGGAGCACTGGCAGTGCTGGCTGTGTGCGGGGGCACTGACAGTGCTGGCTGTGTGGTGGGAGCACTGACAGTGCTGGCTGTGTGGTGGGACCATTGACAGTGCTGGCTACGTGGGGGGAGCACAGACAGTGCTGGCTGTGTGGGGGAGCACTGACAGCACTGTCTGTGTGGTGGGAGCATTGACAGTGCTGGCTGTGTGGTGGGAGCATTGACAGTGCTGGCTATGTGGGGGGAGCACTGACAGTGCTGCCTGTGTGGGGGAACACTGACAGTACTGTCTGTGTGTTGGGAGCATTGACAGTGCTGGCATTGTGGAGGGAGCACTGACAGTTCTGGCTGTGTGGGAGAGCACTGACAGTGCGGGCTGTGTGGTGGGAGGACTAACAGTGTTGGCTGTGTGGGGAGCACTGACAGTGCTGGCTGTGTGGTGGGAGCTCTGACAGTGCTGGCTGTGGGGGGAGCACTGACAGTGCTGGCTGTGTGGTGGGAGCACTGACAGTGCAGTCTGTGTGGTGGTGGCACTGACAGTGCTGGATCTTTGGGGGGATCACTGACAGTGCTGGGAGCATTGACAGTGCTGTCTGTGTGGTGGGAGCATTGCCAGTGCTGGCTATGTGGGGGGAGCACTGACAGTGCTGCCTGTGTGGGGGAGCACTGACAGTACTGTCTGTGTGTTGGGAGCATTGACAGTGCTGGCTTTGTGGTGGGAGCACTGACAGTTCTGGCTGTGTGGGGGAGCACTGCCAGTGCGGGCTGTGTGGTGGGAGCACTGACAGTGCAGTCTGTGTGGTGGTGGCACTGACAGTGCTGGATCTTTGGGGGGATCACTGACAGTGCTGGCTGTGTGGTGGGAGCACTGACAGTGCTAGCTCTTTGGGGGGAGCACTGACAGTGCTGGCTGTGTTGAAGGGAGCGCTGGTAGTGCTGCTTCTGGAGAGGAACACTACCACTACTGCACTTGGGTGGGAACACTGGCAGTGCTGGCATTGGGGGGAGCAAAGGAATTGCTTGCTGTGGGGTAGCACTGGCAGTGCTGGCTGTGTGGAATGGAGCACTGGCAGTTCTGCCTGTGGAGGGGAAGACAGCCACTACTGCACTTGTGTGGGCACTGGCAGTGCTGGCAATGGGGAGCACTGGCAGTACTGGCTGTGTGGAGCACTGGCAGTGCTGCCTTTGGGGGACCCACTGGCAGTGCTGGCTGTGGGGGAGCAGTGGCAGTGCTGGCTATGGTGGAGCACTGGCAGCCCTGGCTGTAAGCGGGAGCACTGGAAGTGCTGGCTGTTGGGGTGGAGCACTCGCAGTGCTGGCTGTGTGGGGGCGGGGAGCACGCACGGTGTTGGCTGTGTGGTGGGAGCACTGACAGTGCTGGCTTTGTGGGGGGGAGCACTGACAGTGCTGGCTGTGGGGGGGAGCACTGACAGTGCTGGCTGTGTGGTGGGAGCACTGACAGTGCAGTCTGTGTGGTGGTGGCACTGACAGTGCTGGATCTTTGGGGGGATCACTGACAGTGCTGGCTGTGTGGTGGGAGCACTGACAGTGCTAGCTCTTTGGGGGGGAGCACTGACAGTGCTGGCTGTGTTGAAGGGAGCGCTGGTAGTGCTGCTTCTGGAGGGGAACACTACCACTACTGCACTTGGGTGGGAACACTGGCAGTGCTGGCATTGGGGGGAGCAAAGGAATTGCTTGCTGTGGGGTAGCACTGGCAGTGCTGGCTGTGTGGAATGGAGCACTGGCAGTTCTGCCTGTGGAGGGGAAGACAGCCACTACTGCACGTGTGTGGGCACTGGCAGTGCTGGCAATGGGAGCACTGGCAGTACTGGCTGTGGGGAGCACTGGCAGTGCTGCCTTTGGGGGACCCACTGGCAGTGCTGGCTGTGGGGGAGCAGTGGCAGTGCTGGCTATGGTGGAGCACTGGCAGCCCTGGCTGTAAGCGGGAGCACTGGAAGTGCTGGCTGTTGGGGTGGAGCACTGGCAGTGCTGGCTGTGTGGGGGCGGGGAGCACTCACGGTGTTGGCTGTGTGGTGGGAGCACTGACAGTGCTGGCTTTGTGGGGGGGAGCACTGACAGTGCTGGCTGTGCGGTGGGAGCACTGACAGTGCTGGCTGTGGGGGAGCACTGACAGTGCTGGCTGTGTGGGGGGAGCACTGACAGTGCTGGCTGTGTGGGGGGACCCCTGACAGTGCTGGCTGTGTGGGTGAGAACTGACTGCGCTGGCTCTGTGCGGTGGGAGCACTGACAGTGCTGGCTGTGGGGGAGCACTGGCAGTGCTGTCTGTGTGGTGGGATCACTGACAGTGATGGCTGTTTAGTGGGAGCACTGACAGTGCTGGCCGTGTAGGGGAGCAATGACAGTGCTGGCTGTGTGGGGGATCACTGACAGTGCTGGCTGTGTGGAGGGAGCACTGACAGTGCTGGAAGTGTGGGGGGAGCACTGACAGGTCTGGCTGTGTGGTGGGAGCACGGACAGGGCTGGCTGTGTGGTGGGTGCACTGGCAGTGTTGGCTGTGTGAAAGGGAGCACTGGCAATGCTGCCTGTGGAGGGGAACACTGCCACTACTTCACTTGTGTGGAACACTGGCAGTGCCGGCAATGGGGAGCACTGGCTGTGCTGGCTGTGGGGAGCAGTGGCAGTGCTGGCTGTGGGGCGCACTGGCAGTCCTGGCTGAGGGGGTGCACTGGCAGTGCTGGCTGTGTGGTGGGAGCACTGACACTGCTGGCTGAGTGGTGGGAGCACTGACAATGCTGTCTGTGTGTGGGGAGCACTGACAGTGCTGCCTGTGTGGTGGGAGCACTGGCAGAGCTGGCTGTGTGGTGGGAGCACTGACAGTGCTGGCTGTGTGGGGAGCACTGGCAGTGCTGACTGTGTAGTGGGAGCACTGACAGTGCTGGCTGTGTGGGGGAGCACTGACAATGCTGGCTGTGTGGGGAGCACTGACAGTGCTGGCTGTGTGTGGCAGCCCTGACAGTTCCAGCTGTGTGGGGGGATCACTGACAGTGCTGGCTATGTTGTGGGAGCACTGACAGTGCTGGCAGTGTGGTGTGAGCACTGACAGTGCGGGCTGTGTGGGGAGCACTGATAGTGCGGGCTGTGTGGGGAGCACTGACAGTGCTGGCTGTGTGGGGAGCACTGACAGTGCCAGCTGTGTGGGGGGATCACTGACAGTGCTGGCTGTGTGGTGGGAGCACTGACAGTGCTGGCAGTGTGGGGGAGCACTGACAGTGCTGGCTGTGTGGAAGGGAGCACTGGCAGTGCTCCCTGTGGAGGGGAACACTGCCACTACTGCACTTGGGTGGGAACACTGGCAGTGCTGGCAATGGAGGAGCACTGGCAGTACTGGCTGTGGGGAGCACTGGCAGTGCTGCTTGTGGGGGACCCACTGGCAGTGCTGGCTGTGGGGAGCAGTGGCACTGCTGGCTATGGGGAGCAATGGCAGTCCTGGCTGCAAGCGGGAGCACTGGAAGTGCTGGCTGTCGGGGTGGAGCACTGGCTGTGCTGGCTGTGTGGTGGGAGCACTGACAGTGCTGGCTGTGGGGAGCACTGACAGTGCTGGCTGTGTGGGGGAGCACTGACAGTGCTGGCTTTTTCGGGGAGCACTGACAGTGCTGGCTGTGGGGAGCACTGACAGTGCTGGCTGTGTGGGGGAGCACTGACAGTGCTGGCTTTTTCGGGGAGCACTGACAGTGATGGCTGTGTGGGGGATCACTAACAGTGCTGGCTGTGTGGGGAGCACTGGCAGTGCTGGCTGTATGGGGATATCACTCACCGTGCTGGCTGTGTGGGGGAGCACTGACAGTGCTGGCTGTGTGAGTGAGCACTGACAGTGCTGGCTCTGTGGGGGGAGCACTAACAGTGCTGGCTATGTGTGGGGAGCACTGACAGTGCTGACTGTGTGGGTGGAGCACTGACAGTGCTGGCTGTGTGGGGAGCACTGACAGTTCTGGCTGTGTGTGGGGAGCACTGACATTGCTGGCTATGTGGGGGGTGAGTCACTGACAGTGCTGGCTGTGTGGTGGGAGCACTGACAGTGCTGGCTGTGTGGTTGGGAGCACTGACGGTGCTGGCTGTGTGGGGGGAGCTCTGACAGTGCTGGCTGTGTGGTGGGAGCACAGACAGTGCTGGCTGTGTTGTTGGGAGCACTGACAGTGCTGGCTGTGTGGTAGGAGCACTGACAGTGCTGGCTGTGTGCGGGGAGCACTGACAATGCTGGCTGTGTGGTGGGAGCACTGACAGGTCTGGCTGTGTGGTGGGAGCACTGACAGTGCTGGCTGTGTGAGGAAGCACGGACAGTGCTGGCTGTGTGGTGGGTGCACTGGCAGTGCTGGCTGTGTGAAAGGGAGCACTGGAAGTGCTGCCTGTGGAGTGGAACACTGCCACAACTTCACTTGTGTGGAACACTGGCAGTGCTGGCAATGGGGGAGCACTGGCTGTGCTGGCTGTGGGGAGCAGTGGCAGTGCTGGCTGTGGGGAGCACTGGCAGTCCTGGCTGTGGGGGTGCACTGGCAGTGCTGGCTGTGTGGTTGGAGCACTGACAGTGCTGGCTGTGTGGTGGGAGCACTGGCAGTGCTGGCTGTGTGGTGGGAGCACTGACAGTGCTGGCTGTGCGGTGGGAGCACTGACAGTGATGGCTGTGTGAGGGAGCACTGACAATGCTGTCTGTGTGTGGGAGCACTGACAGTGCTGCCTCTGTGGTGGGAGCACTGACAGTGCTGGCTGTGTGGTGGGAGCACTGACAGTGCTGGCTGTGTGGGGAGCACTGGCAGTGCTGACTGTGTAGTGGGAGCACTGACAGTGCTGGCTGTGTGGGGAGCACTGACAATGCTGGCTGTGTGGGGAGCACTGACAGTGCTGGCTGTGTGGGGGAGCACTGACAGTGCCAGCTGTGTGGGGGGATCACGACAGGTCTGGCTGTGTGTTGGGAGAACTGACAGTGCTGGCTGTGTGTGGGAGCCCTGACAGTTCCAGCTGTGTGGGGGGATCACTGACAGTGCTGGCTGTGTGTTGGGAGAACTGACAGTGCTGGCTGTGTGTGGGAGCCCTGACAGTTCCAGCTGTGTGGGGGGGATCACTGACTGTGCTGGCTGTGTGGTGGGAGCACTGACAGTGCTGGCAGTGTGGTGGGAGCACTGACAGTGCGGGCTGTGTGGGGGAGCACTGATAGTGCGGGCTGTGTGGGGAGCACTGACAGTGCTGGCTGTGTGGGGGGATCACTGACAGTGCTGGCTGTGTGGTGGGAGCACTGACAGTGCTGACAGTGTGGGGGGAGCACTGACAGTGCTGGCTGTGTGGAAGGGAGCACTGGCAGTGCTCCCTGTGGAGGGGAACACTGCCACTACTGCACTTGGGTGGGAACACTGGCAGTGCTGGCAATGGAGGAGCACTGGCAGCACTGGCTGTGGGGAGCATTGGCAGTGCTGCTTGTGGGGGACCCACTGGCAGTGCTGGCTGTGGGGAGCAGTGGCACTGCTGGCTCTGGGGAGCAATGGCAGTCCTGGCTGCAAGCGGGAGCACTGGAAGTGTTGGCTGTCGGGGTGGAGCACTGACAGTGCTGGCTGTGTGGGGAGCACTGACAGTGCCAGCTGTGTGGGGGGATCACTGACAGTGCTGGCTGTGTGGTGGGAGCACTGACAGTGCTGGCAGTGTGGGGGAGCACTGACAGTGCTGGCTGTGTGGAAGGGAGCACTGGCAGTGCTCCCTGTGGAGGGGAACACTGCCACTACTGCACTTGGGTGGGAACACTGGCAGTGCTGGCAATGGAGGAGCACTGGCAGTACTGGCTGTGGGGAGCACTGGCAGTGCTGCTTGTGGGGGACCCACTGGCAGTGCTGGCTGTGGGGAGCAGTGGCACTGCTGGCTATGGGGAGCAATGGCAGTCCTGGCTGCAAGCGGGAGCACTGGAAGTGCTGGCTGTCGGGGTGGAGCACTGGCTGTGCTGGCTGTGTGGTGGGAGCACTGACAGTGCTGGCTGTGGGGAGCACTGACAGTGCTGGCTGTGTGGGGGAGCACTGACAGTGCTGGCTTTTTCGGGGAGCACTGACAGTGCTGGCTGTGGGGAGCACTGACAGTGCTGGCTGTGTGGGGGAGCACTGACAGTGCTGGCTTTTTCGGGGAGCACTGACAGTGATGGCTGTGTGGGGGATCACTAACAGTGCTGGCTGTGTGGGGAGCACTGGCAGTGCTGGCTGTATGGGGATATCACTCACCGTGCTGGCTGTGTGGGGGAGCACTGACAGTGCTGGCTGTGTGAGTGAGCACTGACAGTGCTGGCTCTGTGGGGGGAGCACTAACAGTGCTGGCTATGTGTGGGGAGCACTGACAGTGCTGACTGTGTGGGTGGAGCACTGACAGTGCTGGCTGTGTGGGGAGCACTGACAGTTCTGGCTGTGTGTGGGGAGCACTGACATTGCTGGCTATGTGGGGGGTGAGTCACTGACAGTGCTGGCTGTGTGGTGGGAGCACTGACAGTGCTGGCTGTGTGGTTGGGAGCACTGACGGTGCTGGCTGTGTGGGGGGAGCTCTGACAGTGCTGGCTGTGTGGTGGGAGCACAGACAGTGCTGGCTGTGTTGTTGGGAGCACTGACAGTGCTGGCTGTGTGGTAGGAGCACTGACAGTGCTGGCTGTGTGCGGGGAGCACTGACAATGCTGGCTGTGTGGTGGGAGCACTGACAGGTCTGGCTGTGTGGTGGGAGCACTGACAGTGCTGGCTGTGTGAGGAAGCACGGACAGTGCTGGCTGTGTGGTGGGTGCACTGGCAGTGCTGGCTGTGTGAAAGGGAGCACTGGAAGTGCTGCCTGTGGAGTGGAACACTGCCACAACTTCACTTGTGTGGAACACTGGCAGTGCTGGCAATGGGGGAGCACTGGCTGTGCTGGCTGTGGGGAGCAGTGGCAGTGCTGGCTGTGGGGAGCACTGGCAGTCCTGGCTGTGGGGGTGCACTGGCAGTGCTGGCTGTGTGGTTGGAGCACTGACAGTGCTGGCTGTGTGGTGGGAGCACTGGCAGTGCTGGCTGTGTGGTGGGAGCACTGACAGTGCTGGCTGTGCGGTGGGAGCACTGACAGTGATGGCTGTGTGAGGGAGCACTGACAATGCTGTCTGTGTGTGGGAGCACTGACAGTGCTGCCTCTGTGGTGGGAGCACTGACAGTGCTGGCTGTGTGGTGGGAGCACTGACAGTGCTGGCTGTGTGGGGAGCACTGGCAGTGCTGACTGTGTAGTGGGAGCACTGACAGTGCTGGCTGTGTGGGGAGCACTGACAATGCTGGCTGTGTGGGGAGCACTGACAGTGCTGGCTGTGTGGGGGAGCACTGACATTGCCAGCTGTGTGGGGGGATCACGACAGGTCTGGCTGTGTGTTGGGAGAACTGACAGTGCTGGCTGTGTGTGGGAGCCCTGACAGTTCCAGCTGTGTGGGGGGATCACTGACAGTGCTGGCTGTGTGTTGGGAGAACTGACAGTGCTGGCTGTGTGTGGGAGCCCTGACAGTTCCAGCTGTGTGGGGGGGATCACTGACTGTGCTGGCTGTGTGGTGGGAGCACTGACAGTGCTGGCAGTGTGGTGGGAGCACTGACAGTGCGGGCTGTGTGGGGGAGCACTGATAGTGCGGGCTGTGTGGGGAGCACTGACAGTGCTGGCTGTGTGGGGGGATCACTGACAGTGCTGGCTGTGTGGTGGGAGCACTGACAGTGCTGACAGTGTGGGGGGAGCACTGACAGTGCTGGCTGTGTGGAAGGGAGCACTGGCAGTGCTCCCTGTGGAGGGGAACACTGCCACTACTGCACTTGGGTGGGAACACTGGCAGTGCTGGCAATGGAGGAGCACTGGCAGCACTGGCTGTGGGGAGCATTGGCAGTGCTGCTTGTGGGGGACCCACTGGCAGTGCTGGCTGTGGGGAGCAGTGGCACTGCTGGCTCTGGGGAGCAATGGCAGTCCTGGCTGCAAGCGGGAGCACTGGAAGTGTTGGCTGTCGGGGTGGAGCACTGGCAGTGCTGGCTGTGTGGTGGGAGCACTGACAGTGCTGTCTGTGGGGAGCACTGACAGTGCTGGCTGTGTGGGGGAGCACTGACAGTGCTGGCAGTGTGGTGGGATCACTAACAGTGCTGGCTGTGTGGGGAGCACTGGCAGTGCTGGCTGTGTGGGGATATCACTCACCGTGCTGGCTGTGTGGGGGAGCACTGACAGTGCTGGCTGTGTGTGGGGAGCACTGACAGTGCTGACTGTGTGGGTGGAGCACTGACAGTGCTGGCTGTGTGGGGAGCACTGGCAGTGCTGGCTGTGTGTCGGGTGCACTGACATTGCTGGCTATGTGTGGGAGCATTGAGAGTGCTGGCTGTGTGTGGGGAGCACTGACAGTGCTGGCTGTGTGGGGGGTGAGTCACTGTCAGTGCTGGCTGTGTGGTGGGAGCACTGACAGTGCTGGCTGTGTTGTTGGGAGCACTGACGGTGCTGGCTGTGTGGGGGGAGCTCTGACAGTGCTGGCTGTGTGGTGGGAGCACAGACAGTGCTGGCTCTGTTGTTGGGAGCACTGACAGTGCTGGCTGTGTGGTGGGAGCACTGACAGTGCTGGCTGTGTGCGGGGAGCACTGACACTGCTGGCTGTGTGATTTGAGCACCGACAGTGCTGGCTGTGTGGTGGGAGCACTGACCGTGCAGTCTGTGTGGTGGTGGCACTGACAGTGCTGGCTGTGTGGTGGGAGCACTGACAGTGCTGGCTGTATGGGTGGGAGCACTGACAGTGCTGGCTGTGTGGTGGGAGCACTGACAGTGCTGGCTGTGTGCGGGGAGCACTGACACTGCTGGCTGTGTGATTTGAGCACCGACAGTGCTGGCTGTGTGGTGGGAGCACTGACAGTGCTGGCTGTGTGGGAGAGCACTGACAGAGCTGGCTGTGTGGTGGGAGCACTGACAGTGCTGGCTGTGTGGGGGGAAACACTTGCAATGCTGGCTGTGGGGAGCACTGTCAGGGTTTTCTGTGGGGGAGCGCTGGCAGTGTTGGATGTGGGAGGAGGGAGCACTTGCTGTGCTGGCTGTTGTGAGGGGGTACTAGCAGTGATGGCCGTGTGTGGGGAGTACTGGCAGTGCTGGCTGTGGGTGGAGCACTGGCAGTGCGAGTTGTGGAGGGGGGCACTGTCTGTGGAGGGGAGCATTGCCAGTTCTGGCCTTGTGGGGGAGAGCACAGGCAGTGCTGGCTGTGGGGGAGCTCTGGCAGTGCTGGCTATGGGGGGGTGCACTGGCAGTGCTGGCTGTGGGGGTGCACTGGCAGTGCTGCCTGTGGAGGAGAGCACTGGCTGTGTAGGGGAGCATTGCCGTTATTGTCTGTGTGGGGAGCACTGGTAGTGCAGTATGTGTGTGGGGATGAGCACTGGCAGTGCTGTATATGGGGAGCACGGGAAGTGCTGGCTGTGGGAGCACTGGCAGTGCTGGCTGAATGGTAGGGAGCACTGGCAGTGCGGGCTGTGGAGTAAAAACTGGTAGTGCTGGCTGTGTGTGGGTTGCACAGGCAGTGCTGGATGTGGGAGTAGCACGCAATGCTTGCTGTCTGTGGGAGCACGGGCAGTGCTGGTTATGGGGGGCGCACTGGCAGTGCTGGCTGTGGGGAGCACTGACAGTGCAGACTGTGGGGGGAGCACTAGGAGTGCTGATGTGAGTTGAGCACTCTGCAATGCTGGCTGTGGGGGGAGTACAGGCAGTGCTGGCTGAGAGGGGAGCAATGGCAGTGCTGTCTGTGGGGGTGCACTGGCTGTGCTGGTCGTGCGCGGATGCTCTGGCAGTGCTGGCTTGGGGACCACTGGCTGTGCTGGCTGTGGGGTGCACTGACATTGCTGGTTTTGCAGGGGAGAACTGGCAGTGCTGACTGTGGGAGCACTGGCAGTGCTTGCTGTGGGGAAGCACTGGCAATGCTGGCTGTGGGGAGCACTGGCAGGGTTGCCTGTGGGGAGCGCTGGCAGTGTTGGACGAGGGAACACTGGCAGTGCTGGCTGTTGTGAGGAGGCACTGGCAGTGATGGCCGTGTGTGGGGAGCTCACACACACACAGGCACACACACACAGGCACACACACACAGGCACACACACACAGGCACACACACACAGGCACAGGCACACACACACACACAGGCACACACACACACACAGGCACACACACACACAGGCACACAGACACACACAGACACACACAGACACACAGGCACAGGCACACACACACACACACACAGGCACACACACACACACACACAGGCACACGCACACACACAGAGGCACACACACAGGCACGCACACTGCAATGAAGTTACTGACAAAATCCCCTAGTCGCCAAAATCTGGCGCCTGTTCGGTAACACTGAGGGAGAATTCATAATGTCCAATTCACCAAACCTTCGGGACGTCAGGGAGGAAACCGGAGCACCCGGAGGAAACCCACGCAGACAAGGGCAGAACGTGCAGACTCCGCACAGACTGTGACCCAAGCCGGGAATCGATCCTGGGACATGGAGCTGTGAAGCTACAGTGCTACCCACTGTGCTACCGTGTAACTTACAGTGCCGTGTAAAGAATGACACACATACACCCCCCCCCCCAGACACACACAGACGCGTACAGAAAAACACATACTCAAACTCAGACAGGTTGGGTCAATACATCTTTCAAATGGAGAGAGATCACATCTCCACCTTTAACTTGGAGAGGTGTATCTGGCCTGTGTGTGACCCAAGTCACACACTGACTCTGAACATCCTCACAACAGCTTGGGGACAGGCATTTCTAAAGCACTTTTCATAACCTTTGGGTATCACAAACTGCTTCACAGGCAACGGAGCCCTTTTGAAAAGTGGTAATTTAGGAAATGGACCAGCTAATTTCAGAGAGAGAGAGAGACACAGAAACAGGATGAGATTGTGCTGTACATGTTTCAGAGCTGTCACTGAGACACACATGAGATGTACAATATCAATTATTATTCTGAAGCATTTGATTAAATCACCCCGAGACTAAATTCCAGTGTTTCAGAGTAAAGCTTCATCTACACTGCCCATCAAACACTCACAACTGTCTGGGGTTAAATACAGAGTAAAAATCCCTCTGGCCTGTCCAAGGAATTTTTCATTGCAGATAGTTATTTTTATTTTTTGGAAAAGCAGAACTTAAATCGCACAGAATCCCAGGGTGGACTCTTGTTTATTGCAATCATGAGTTCAGCACTTCACATTTAAACATGAAGTTTAAGCTCCGATTACAGGTGTCTGCTTGTCTGGAAATTCAATGTTCCTGTAGCTTTTTCACTTGTCTGAAGTATTTGAATAATAGGCCTTGGTTAATCAATCCTTTCTCACAGCACATGGAAATTGTGAATCTTCAAGGCTCTCAGTCCAATGTAGTTAACAAACAACTGCATCCTTTGATCAGCAATCCATTTCCCAACCTTAAATAGATCTCACACATTTCCATAATGCAGGAATATCTCCATCAAAACTTCGAATCAGTTCACAATACACTTGTTAACACTTGCCTGTATGAAGTAAATTCTACTGACAGATTCCGAAAGCTGCACAGAAAAATGACTGGTTATTTTAAACTTTGAAACGGAATTATTTTAACTTGTCCATCAGTCCTATTAAACTGAAATGTTGTCCCTGTGGGATGACAGTCTCTCAGTAAGATTGAAACATTGAGGAACCCCACGTACTACATTTGACAACATCTGTGGCACTTCCAAAATCTACGATACATTGCTGTCTGTATTGTGTGAATCCAGCTGTGAAATATCTGCACAGTTTAAACTTCCACTGTTTCTGCCTTCTCATCATTGATAAAGAACAGAGTTAATCTTTGTAAATCTAAAGTACATCATCTTACATTTCCCGACACTGAAATGAGTCCACCAGTTCAGTCTTCAGACAAAATATGAATATCTCTGCAATTTGGTTCAGCAATGTTGCTTACAATGCTGTCTAATGCTTGGTGTCATTGGCAAAATAGGATGCATTAAAGGGCTAATTTACATAACGAAACTGTGTATGTGCGTGTGCGCGCACGCACACATGTGTCTATGTAGGAGTGTATGTGTGTGTACGCATGTCTCTGTACACGTGTATGTATCTGTCAGTGTGTGCACGCGCATGTGTTTGTGTTTGACAAACTAATCCCACCGCAGTTTTCTCCACATAGCCCTGTATCAATCCCCACACTAATCACACTGCGCTACTATCTCCCCATAGCCCGAGAGCAATCCCCAAACTAATCACACTGCCCTACTATCTCCCCATAGCCATGTATCAATCCAAGCTAATCCCACTGTCCCGCTCTATTCTCATAGCGCTGTATCAATTCCAAACTAATCCCACTGCCCCATCCTCTCCCCATAGCCCTGTAACAATACCCAAACTAATCACACTGCCCTACTATCTCCCCAGAGCCCTGTATCAATCCCAAACAAATCCCACTGCTCCACTCTACCCTCACAACCCTGTATCAATCCCAAACTAATCCCACTATCTTCACATAGCCCTGTTCCAATCCCAAACTCATCTCACTGCCCCACTCTTTCCCCGTAGCCCTATATCAATCCAAAACTAATCCCACTGCCCCACTCTCTCCTCATAGACCTGTACCAATCCCAAACTAATCTCACTGCCCCACTCTTTCCCCGTAGCCCTGTATCAATCCAAAACTACTCCCACTGGCCCATTCTCTCCCCATAGCCCTGTATCAATCCCGAAAACTATTTGCGTTGCCCCACTGTCTACCCAAAGCCCTGTATCAATCCTCAAACTAATCCCACTGGCCACTCTTCCCATAGCCCTGTGTCAATCTCCAAACTAATCCCACTGCCTCACTCTCCCCATAGCCCTATATCAATCCCAAACTAATCCCACTGCCTCACTCTCCCCATAGCCCTGTATCAAACCTCAAAATAATCCCACTGCCCCACCCTCCGCATAGTCCTGTATCAATGCACAAACTATTCTGACTGCCTAACACTCTCCCCATAGTCCTGTATCAATCCCCAAACTAATCCCACTGCCCCACTCTCTCCGCATAGCCCTATATCAAACCTCAAACAAATCACACTGCCACACTCTCCTCATTGCCCTGTATCAATCCCCAAACTAATCCCACTGCCCCACCCTCCCCGTAGCCCAGTGTCAATCCCCAAACTAATCTCACTGCCCCGCTCTCTCCACATAGCCATGTATCAATCCCCAAACTAATCTCACTGTCCCACTCTCTCCCCATAGTCCTGTATCAATCCCCAAACTAATTCCACTGCCCCACTCTCCCCCCGTCGCCCTGTGTTAATCCCCAACTAACCCCAGTGCCCCACCCTCCGCATAGCCCTGTATCAATCCCAAACTAATCCCACTGCCCCGTTCTCTCCGCATAGCCCTGTATCAATCCCAAACTAATCGCACTGCCCCACTGTCTCCCCATAGCCCTATATCAGTCCCCAAATTAATCCTACCTTCCCCGTAGCCCAGTGTCAAACCCCAAAATTAACCCATTGTCCCGCTCTCTCCCCATAGCCCTGTTTCAATCCCCAAACTAATCTCACTGTCCCACTCTCTCCCCATAGTCCTGAATCAATCCATAAACTAATCCCACTGCCCCGCTCTCGCCCACCATAGCCCTGTATCAATCCACAATCTAATCCCACCGCCTCGCTGTCTCCCAGCATAGCCCTGTATCGATCCCCAAACTAATATCACTGCCTCACTCTCTCCACATAGGCCTGTATCAATCCCCAATCTAATCTCAGTGCCCCCACTCTATCCCCATAGCCCTGTATCAATCCCCAAACTAATCCCACTGCCCCGCTCACTCCCCATAGCCCTGTATCAATCCCAAACAAATCCCACTGCCCGGCTCTATCTCCATAGCCCTGTACCAATCCCGAAACTAATATCACTGCCCCGTTCTCTGCCCATAACCCTGAATCAATATCCAAACTATTCCCACTGCCCCATTCTCTCCCCCTAGCCCTGTATCAATCCCCAAACTAATCCCACTGACCACTCACTCTCCATAGACAGTACCAATCCCAAACTAATCTCACTGCCCCACTCTTTCCCCGTGGCCCTGTATCAATCCCAAACTAATCCCACTGCCCCATTCTCTCCCCATAGCCCTGTATCAGTCCCGAAAACTATTCGCATTGCCCCACTGTCTACCCATAGCCCTGAATCAAGCCGCAAACTAATCCCACTGGCCGCTCTTCCCATAGTCCTGTGTCAATCCCCAAACTAATTCCACTTCCTCACTCTCCCAATAGCCCTATATCAATCCCAAACTAATCCCACTGCCTCACTCTCCCCATAGCCCTGTATCAAACCTCAAAATAATCCCACTGCCCCACCTTCCGCATAGTTTTGTATCAATCCTCAAACTAATCATACTGCCTAAATTTCTCCCCATAGCCCTGTATCAATACCCAAACTAATCCCGCTGCCCCACTCTCTCCGCAAAGCCCTATATCAAACCCCAAACTAATCCCACTGCCACACTCTCCTCATTGTCCTGTATCAATCCCCAAACTAATCCCACTGCCCCACCCTCCCCATAGCCCGGTGCCAATCCCCAAACTAATGCAACCCTCCCCGTAGCCCTGTATCAATCCGCAATCTAATCCCACCCTCCCCGTAGCCAAGTGTCAATCCCCAAACTAATCTCACTGCCCCGCTCTCTCCCCATAGCCCTGTATCAATCCCCAAACGAATCTCACTGTCCCACTGTCTCCCCATAGTCCTGTATCAATCCCCAAACTAATTCCACTGCCCCACTCTCTCCCCGTCGCCCTGTATCACTCCCCTAACTAATCCCACTGCTCCACTCTCTCCCCATAGCCCTGTGTCTATCCCAAACTAATCCCACTGCTCCACTCTCTCCCCATAGCCCTGTGTCTATCCCAAACTAATCCCACTGCCCCGCTCTCTCCGCATAGCCCTGTATCAATCTCAAACTAATCCCACTGCTCCACTGTCTCCCCATAGCCCTGAATCAATCCCCATACTAATGTCACTGCCCCACCCTCCCCATAGCCCGTGTTAATCCCCAAACTAATCCCACCCTCCCCGTAGCCCAGTGTCATTCCCCAAACTAACCCCACTGCCCCACTCGCTCTCCCTAGCCCTGTATCAATCCCTAAACTAATCCCACTGACAAACTCTCTCCCCATTGCCCTGTATCAATCCCTAAACTAATCCCACTGACAAACTCTCTCCCCATAGCCCTGTATCAATCCCAAGTAATCCCACTGCCCCGCTCTCTCCCCATCGCCCTATATCAATCCCCAAACTAATCCCACCCTCCCCGCAGACCAGGGTCAATCGCCAAACTAATCCCACTGCCCCACTCTCTCCCCATAGAACTGTATCAATCCCTAAACTAATCCCACTGCCACACCCTTCACATAGCCATGTATCAATCGCAAACTAATCCCACTGAGCCGCTCTCTCCCCATCGCCCTATATCAGTGCCCAAATTAATCCTACCCTCCCCGTATCCCAGTGTCAATCCCCAAAATTATCCCATTGCCCCGCTCTCTCCCCATAGCCCTGTATCAATCCCCAAACTAATCTCACTGTCCCACTCTCTCCCCATAGTCCTGAATAAATCCCCAAACTAATCCCACTGCCCCGCTCTCGCCCACCACTGCCCTGTATCAATCTCCAATCTAATCCCACCGCCTCGCTGTCTTCCAGCATAGCCCTGTATCGATCCCCAAACTAATATCACTGCCTCACTCTCTCCACATAGGCCTGTATCAATCCCCAATCTAATCTCACTGCCCCACTCTATCCCCATAGCCCTGTATCAATCCCCACACTAATCCCACTACCCCGCTCACTCCCCATAGCCCTGTATCAATCCCAAACAAATCCCTCTGCCCGGCTCTATCTCCATAGCCCTGTATCAATCCGGAAACTAATATCACTGCCCCGTTCTCTGCCCATAGCCCTGTATCAATATCCAAACTATTCCCACTGCCCCATTCTCTCCCCATAGCCCTGTATCAAGCCCCAAACTAATCCCACTGACCACTCACTCTCCATAGCCCTGTATCAATCCCAAACAAATCCCACTGCCCGGCTCTATGCCCATAGCCCTGTATCAATCCCGAAACTAATATCACTGCCCCGTTCCCTGCCCATAGTCCTGTATCAATATCCAAACTAATTCCACTGCCCCAATCTCTCCCCATGGCCATGTATCAATCCTCAAACAAATCCCACTGCCCCATGCTCCGCATAGCCCTGTATCAATCCCCAAACTAATCTTACTTCCTAACTCTCTCCCCATAGCCCTGTTTCAATCCCCAAACTAATCCCACAGCCCAACTCTCTCCGCATAGCATATAGCAAACCACTAACTAATCCCACTGCGACACACTACTCATTGCACTGTATCAATCCCCAAACTAATCCCACTGCCCCACCCTCCCCGTAGCCCGGTGCCAATCCCCAAAATAATTCAACCCCCCCCGTAACCCTGTATCAAACCGCAATCTAATCCCACCCTCCCCGTAGCCAAGTGTCAATCCCCAAACTTATCTCACTGCGCCGCTCCCTCCCCATAGCCCTGTATCAATCCCCAAACTAATCTCACTGTCCCACTCTCTGCCCATAGCCATGTATCAATCCCCAAACTAATCCCACTGCCCGGCTCTATCCCCGTAGCCCTGTATCAATCCCGAAACTAATATCACTGCCCCGTTCTCTGCAAATAGCCCTGTATCAATATCCAAACTATTCCCACTGCCCCATTCTCTCCCCATGGCCCTGTACCAATCCCAAACTAATCTCACTGCCCGACTCTTTCCCCGTAAACCTGTATCAATCCCAAACTAATCCCACTGCCCCATTCTCTCCCCATAGCCCTGTATCAATCCCGAAAACTATTCGCATTGCCCCACTGTCTACCCAGAGCTCTGTATCAATCCCAAACAAATCCCACTGGCCGCTCTTCCCATAGTCCTGTGTCAATCCCCAAACTAATCCCACTGCCCGGTTCCCTGCCCATAGCCCTGTATCAATATCCAAACTAATCCCACTGCTCCATTCTCTCCCCATAGCCATGTATCAATCCTCAAACTAATCCCACTGCCCCATGCTCCGCATAGCCCTGTATCAATCCCCAAACTAATCTTACTGACTAACGCTCTCCCCATAGTCCTGTATCAATACCCAAACTAATCCCACCGCCGCACGCTCTCCGCATAACCCGATATCAAACCACTAACTAATCCCACTGCGACACTCTCCTCATTGCCCTGTATCAATCCCCAAACTAATCCCACTGCCCCACCCTCCTCATAGCCCGGTGCCAATCCCCAAACTAATTCAACCCTCCCCGTAGCCCTGTATCAATCCGCAATCTAATCCCACCCTCCCCGTAGCCAAGTATCAATCCCCAAACTAATCTCACTGCCCCGCTCTCTCCCCATAGCCCTGTATCAATCCGCAAAGTAATCTCACTGTCCCACTGTCTCCCCATAGTCCTTTATCAATCCCCAAACAAATTCCACTGCCCCACTCTCTCCCCGTCGCCCTGTATCAATCCCCAAACTAATCTCACTGCTCCACTCTCTCCCCATAGCCCTGTGTCAATCCCAAACTAATCCCACTGCCGCGCTCTCTCCCCATCGCGCTGGATCAATCCCAAACTAATCCCACTGCCCCAATGTCTCCCCATAGCCCTGTATTAATAACCAAATTATTCTCACTGCCCCACCCTCCACATAGCCCGGTGTCAATCCCCAAACTAATCCCACCCTCCCCGTAATCCAGTGTCATTCCCCAAACTAATCCCACTGCCCCACTCTCTCTCCATAGCCCTGTATCTATCCCAAACTAATCCCACTGCTCCACTCTCCCCATAGCCCTGTATCAATCCCCAAACTAACTCCATTGCCCCGCTCTCTCCCCATAGCCCTGTATCAATACCAAACTAATCTCACTGCCCCGCTCTCTCCCCATAGCCCTGTATCAACCCCCAAACTAACTCCATTGCCCCGCTCTCTCCTCATAGCCCTGTATCAATACCAAACTAATCTCACTGCCCACTCACTCCCCATAGCCCCGTTTCAATCCCCAAACTAATTCTATTGCCCCTCTCTCCGCATCGCCCTGTACCAATCCACAAACTAATTCCACTATCCACTCTCACCATAGCCCTGTAACAATCCCTAGACTAATCCCAATTCCCCACCCTCCCCGTTGCCCAAAATCAATCCCCAAACTAATATCACTGCCTACTCACCCACATTATCCCAGTATCAATCACAAAATTAATATCACTGCCTCACTCTCTCCTCATAGCCCGGTGTCAATCCCAAAGTAATCTCAGTGCCCCGCACTCTCCCCATAGCCCTGCATCAATCCCCAAATTAATATCACTGCCTGACTCTCTCAACATAGACCTGTGTGAATCCCAAACTAATCTCACTGCACCGCACTCTCCCCATAGCCCTGTATCAATGCTCAAACTAATCCCACTGCCCTGCTCTCTCCCTATAGCCCTGTGTCAATCCCCAAATTAATCTCACTGCCCCGCTCACTCCCCATAGCCCTGTATCAATCCCAAACAAATCCCACTGCCCGGCTCTATCTCCATAGCCCTGTATCAATCCGGAAACTAATATCACTGCCCCGTTCTCTGCCCATAGCCCTGTATCAATATCCAAACTATTCCCACTGCCCCATTCTCTCCCCATAGCCCTGTATCAAGCCCCAAACTAATCCCACTGACCACTCACTCTCCATAGCCCTGTATCAATCCCAAACAAATCCCACTGCCCGGCTCTATCCCCATAGCCCTGTATCAATCCCGAAACTAATATCACTGCCCCGTTACCTGCCCATAGCCCTGTATCAATATCCAAACTAGTCCCACTGCCCCATTCTCTCCCCATGGCCATGTATCAATCCTCAAACAAATCCCACTGCCCCATGCTCCGCATAGCCCTGTATCAATCCCCAAACTAATCTTACTTTCTAACTATCTCCCCATAGCCCTGTATCAATCCCCAAACTAATCCCACAGCCCAACTCTCTCCGCATAGCCCTGTATCAATCCCCAAACTAAACCCACTGCCCCACCCTCCCCGTAGCCCGGTGCCAATCCGCAAAATAATTCACCCCCCCCTGTAACCCTGTATCAAACCGCAATCTAATCCCACCCTCCCCGTAGCCAAGTGTAAATCCCCAAACTAATCTCACTGCCCCGCGCTCTCCCCATAGCCCTGTATCAATCCCCAAACTAATCTCACTGCCCCGCTCACTCACCATAGCCCTGTATCAATCCCCAAACTAATCTCACTGTCCCACTCCCTGCCCATAGCCATGTATCAATCCCCAAACTAATCCCACTGCCCCGCTCTCTCCCCATAGCCCTGTATCAATCCCGAAAACTATTCGCATTGCCCCACTGTCTACCCAGAGCCCTGTATCAATCCCAAACAAATCCCACTGGCCGCTCTTCCCATAGTCCTGTGTCAATCCCCAAACTAATCCCACTGCCCCGTTCCCTGCCCATAGCCCTGTATCAATATCCAAACTAATCCCACTGCCCCATTCTCTCCCCATAGCCATGTATCAATCCTCAAACTAATCCCACTGCCCCATGCTCCGCATAGCCCTGTATCAATCCCTAAACTAATCTTACTGCCTAACGCTCTCCCCATAGCCCTGTATCAATACCCAAACTAATCCCACCGCCCCACGCTCTCCGCATAGCCCGATATCAAACCACTAACTAATCCCACTGCGACACTCTCCTCATTGCCCTGTATCAATCCCCAAACTAATCCCACTGCCCCACCCTCCCCGTAGCCCTGTATCAATCCGCAATCTAATCCCACCCTCCCCGTAGCCAAGTGTCAATCCCCAAACTAATCTCACTGCCCCGCTCTCTCCCCATAGCCCTGTATCAATCCGCAAAGTAATCTCACTGTCCCACTGTCTCCCCATAGTCCTGTATCAATCCCCAAACTAATTCCACTGCCCCAGTCTCTCCCCGTCGCCCTGTATCAATCCCCAAACTAATCCCACTGCTCCAATCTCTCCCCATAGCCCTGTGTCAATCCCAAACTAATCCCACTGCCCCTGTCTCTCCCCATAGCGCTGTATCAATCCCAAACTAATCCCACTGCCCCACTGTCTCCCCATAGCCCTGTACTAATAACCAAATTAGTCTCACTGTCCCACCCTCCACATAGCCCGGTGTCAATCCCCAAACTAATCCCACCCTCCCCGTAATCCAGTGTCATTCCCCAAAGTAATCCCACTGCTCCACTCTCCCCATAGCCCTGTATCAATCCCCAAACTAACTCCATTGCCCCGCTCTCTCCCCAAAGCCCTGTATCAATACCAAACTAATCTCACTGCCCCGCTCTCTCCCCATAGCCCTGTATCAACACCCAAACTAACTCCATTGCCCCGCTCTCTCCTCATAGCCCTGTTTCAATACCAAACTAATCTCACTGCCCACTCACTCCCCATAGCCCCGTTTCAATCCCCAAACTAATTCCATTGCCCCTCTCTCCGCATAGCCCTGTAACAATCCACAAACTAATTCCACTATCCACTCTCACCATAGCCCTGTAACAATCCCTAGACTAATCCCAATTCCCCACCCTCCCCGTTGCCCAAAATCAATCCCCAAACTAATATCACTGCCTACTCACCCACATTATCCCAGTATCAATCACAAAATTAATATCACTGCCTCACTCTCTCCTCATAGCCCGGTGTCAATCCCAAACTAATCTCAGTGCCCCGCACTCTCCCCATAGCCCTGCATCAATCCCCAAATTAATATCACTGCCTGACTCTCTCAACATAGACCTGTGTCAATCCCAAACTAATCTCACTGCACCGCACTCTCCCCATAGCCCTGTATCAATGCTCAAACTAATCCCACTGCCCCGCTCTCTCCCTATAGCCCTGTGTCAATCCCCAAATTAATCTCACTGCCCCGCTCACTTCCCATAGATCTGTATCAATCCCAAACAAATCCCACTGCCCGGCTCTATCTCCATAGCCCTGTATCAATCCGGAAACTAATATCACTGCCCCGTTCTCTGCCCATAGCCCTGTATCAATATCCAAACTATTCCCACTGCCCCATTCTCTCCCCATAGCCCTGTATCAAGCCCCAAACTAATCCCACGGACCACACACTCTCCATAGCCCTGTATCAATCCCAAACAAATCCCACTGCCCGGCTCTATCCCCATAGCCCTGTATCAATCCCGAAACTAATATCACTGCCCCGTTACCTGCCCATAGCCCTGTATCAATATCCAAACTAATCCCACTGCCCCATTCTCTCCCCATGGCCATGTATCAATCCTCAAACAAATCCCACTGCCCCATGCTCCGCATAGCCCTGTATCAATCCCCAAACTAATCTTACTTCCTAACTCTCTCCCCATAGCCCTGTATCAATCCCCAAACTAAACCCACAGCCCAACTCTCTCCGCATAGCCATATATTAAACCACTAACTAATCCCACTGCGACACACTACTCATTGCCCTGTATCAATCCCCAAACGAATCCCACTGCCCCACCCTCCCCGTAGCCCGGTGCCAATCCCCAAAATAATTCAACCCCCCCGTAACCCTGTATCAAACCGCAATCTAATCCCACCCTCCCCGTAGCCAAGTGTCAATCCCCAAACTAATCTCACTGCCCCGCACCCTCCCCATAGCCCTGTATCAATCTACAAACTAATCTCACTGTCCCACTCTCTGCCCATAGCCATGTATCAATCCCCAAACTAATCTCACTGTCCCACTCTCTGCCCATAGCCATGTATCAATCCACAAACTAATCCCACTGCCCGGCTCTATCCCCATAGCCCTGTATCAATCCCGAAACTAATATCACTGCCCCGTTCTCTGCAAATAGCCCTGTATCAATATCCAAACTATTCCCACTGCCCCATTCTCTCCCCATAGCCCTGTACCAATCCCAAACTAATCTCACTGCCCGACTCTTACCCCGTAAACCTGTATCAATCCCAAACTAATCCCACTGCCCCATTCTCTCCCCATAGCCCTGTATCAATCCCGAAAACTATTCGCATTGCCCCACTGTCTACCCAGAGCCCTGTATCAATCCCAAACAAATCCCACTGGCCGCTCTTCTCATAGTCCTGTGTCAATCCCCAAACTAATCCCACTGCCCCGTTCCCTGCCCATAGCCCTGTATCAATATCCAAACTAATCCCACTGCCCCATTCTCTCCCCATAGCCATGTATCAGTCCTCAAACTAATCCCACTGCCCCATGCTCCGCATAGCCCTGTATCAATCCCTAAACTAATCTTACTGCCTAACGCTCTCCCCATAGCCCTGTATCAATACCCAAACTAATCCCACCGCCCCACGCTCTCCGCAGAGCCCGATATTAAACCACTAACTAATCCCACTGCGACACTCTCCTCATTGCCCTGTATCAATCCCCAAACTAATCCCACTGCCCCACCCTCCACATAGCCCGGTGCCAATCCCCAAAATAATTCTACCCTCCCCGTAACCCTGTATCAATCCGCAATCTAATCCCACCCTCCCCGTAGCCAAGTGTCAATCCCCAAACTAATCTCACTGCCCCACTCTCTCCCCGTCGCCCTGCATCAATCCCCAAACTAATCCCACTGCTCCAATCTCTCCCCATAGCCCTGTGTCAATCCCAAACTAATCCCACTGCCCCTGTCTCTCCCCATAGCGCTGTATCAATGCCAAACTAATCCCACTGCCCCTGTCTCTCCCCATAGCGCTGTATCAATCCCAAACTAATCCCACTGCCCCACTGTCTCCCCAGAGCCCTGTATTAATAACCAAATTAGTCTCACTGCCCCACCCTCCACATAGCCCGGTGTCAATCCCCAAACTAATCCCACCCTCCCCGTAATCCAGTGTCATTCCCCAAACTAATCCCACTGCTCCACTCTCCCCATAGCCTGTATCAATCCCCAAACTAACTCCATTGCCCCGCTCTCTCCCCATAGCCCTGTATCAATACCAAACTAATCTCACTGCCCTGCTCTCTCCCCATAGCCCTGTATCAACCCCCAAACTAACTCCATTGCCCCGCTCTCTCCTCATAGCCCTGTATCAATACCAAACTAATCTCACTGCCCACTCACTCCCCATAGCCCCGTTTCAATCCCCAAACTAATTCCATTGCCCCTCTCTCCGCATAGCCCTGTACCAATCCACAAACTAATTCCACTATCCACTCTCACCATACCCCTGTAACACTCCCTGGACTAATCCCAATTCCCCACCCTCCCCGTTGCCCAAAATCAATCCCCAAACTAATATCACTGCCTACTCACCCACATTATCCCAGTATCAATCACAAAATTAATATCACTGCCTCACTCTCTCCTCATAGCCCGGTGTCAATCCCAAAGTAATCTCAGTGCCCCGCACTCTCCCCATAGCCCTGCATCAATCCCCAAATTAATATCACTGCCTGACTCTCTCAACATAGACCTGTGTCAATCCCAAACTAATCTCACTGCACCGCACTCTCCCCATAGCCCTGTATCAGTGCTCAAACTAATCCCACTGCCCCGCTCTCTCCCTATAGCCCTGTGTCAATCCCCAAATTAATCTCACTGCCCCGCTCACTCCCCATACCCCTGTATCAATCCCAAACAAATCCCACTGCCCGGCTCTATCTCCATAGCCCTGTATCAATCCGGAAACTAATATCACTGCCCCGTTCTCTGCCCATAGCCCTGTATCAATATCCAAACTATTCCCACTGCCCCATTCTCTCCCCATAGCCCTGTATCAAGCCCCAAACTAATCCCACTGCTCCACTCTCTCCCCATAGCCCTGTGTCAATCCCAAACTAATCCCACTGCCCCGCTCTCTCCCCATAGCGCTGTATCAATCCCAAACTAATCCCACTGCCCCACTGTCTCCCCATAGCCCTGTATTAATAACCAAATTAGTCTCACTGCCCCACCCTCCACATAGCCCGGTGTCAATCCCCAAACTAATCCCACCCTCCCCGTAATCCAGTGTCATTCCCCAAACTAATCCCACTGCCCCACTCTCTCTCCATAGCCCTGTATCTATCCCAAACTAATCCCACTGCTCCACTCTCCCCATACCCCTGTATCAATCCCCAAACTAACTCCATTGCCCCGCTCTCTCCCCATAGCACTGTATCAATACCAAACTAATCTCACTGCCCACTCACTCCCCATAGCCCCGTTTCAATCCCCAAACTAATCCCACTGCCCCGCTCTCTCCCTATAGCCCTGTGTCAATCCCCAAATTAATCTCACTGCCTCACTCTCTCCCCATAGCCCTGTATCAATCCCCAATCTAATATCACTGCCTCACTCTCTCCCCATAGCCCTGTATCAATCCCGAAACAAATCCCACTGACCACTCACTCTCCATAGCACTGTATCAATCTCAAACAAATCCCACTGCCTGGCTCTATCCCCATAGCCCTGTATCAATCCCCAAACTAATCCCACTGCCCCACTCACTCCGCATAGCCCTATATCAAACCACTAACTAATCCCACTGCGACACTCTCCTCATTGCCCTGTATCAATCCACAAACAAATCCCACTGCCCCGCTCTCTGCCCATAGCCCTCTAACAATCACTGAACTAACCCCACTGCCCCACACTCTCCCGTAGCCCTGTATCAATCCCAAACTAATCTCACTGCCCACTCACTCCCCATAGCCCCGTTTCAATCCCCAAACTAATTCCATTGCCCCGCGCTCTCCCCATAGCACTGTATCAATACCGAAACTAATCCCACTGCCCCCACTCTCTCCCCAAAGCCCTGTATCAATTCCCAAACTAATCCCACCGCCCCACTATCTCCCCATAGCCCTGTACATATCTCCAAACTAATCTCACTGCCCCGCTCTCCCCCCCCCATAGCCCCGTTTCAATCCCCAAACTAATCCCATTGCCCCGCTCTCTCCCCATAGCACTGTATCAACCCCAAACTAATTCCATTGCCCCGCTCTCTCCCCATAGCACTGTATCAACCCCAGACTAATCCCATTGCCCCGCTCTCTCCCCATAGCACTGTATCAACCCCAAACTAATTCTATTGCCCCGCCCTCTCCCCATAGTCCCGTTTCAATCCCCAAAATAATTCCATTGCCCCGCTCTCTCCCCATATCCCTGCACGAATCCTCAAACTAATGCCACTGTCAGTCTCCCCATAGCCCTGTATCAATCCCGAAACTAATCCACTACCCCACCTTTCCCGTAGACCAGAGTCAATCCCCAAACTAATATCACTGCCTACTCACCCACCATAGCCCTGTATCAATCCCCAACTTAATATCACTGCCTCACTCTCTCCACATAGCCTTGTGTCAGTACCAAACTAATTTCACTGCCCCGCTCTCTCCCCATAGCCCTGTATCAATCCTCAAACTTATCCCAGTGCCCCGCTCTCTCCCCATACCCTGCGTCAATCCCCAAACTAATCTCATTGCCTCACTCTCTCCCCATAGCCCTGTATCAATCCCCAATCTAATCCCACCGCCTCGCTGTCTCCCAGCATAGCCCTGTATCGATCCCCAAACTAATATCACTGCCTCACTCTCTCCACATAGTCCTGTATCAATCCCCAATCTAATCTCACTGCCCCACTCTATCCCCATAGCCCTGTATCAATCCCCAAACTAATCTCACTGCCCAGCTCACTCCGCATTGCCCTGTATCAATCCCAAACAAATCCCACTGCCCGGCTCTATCCCCATAGCCCTGTATCAATCCCGAAACTAATATCACTGCCCCGTTCTCTGCCCATAGCCCTGTATCAATATCTAAACTATTTCCACTGCCCCATTCTCTCCCCCTAGCCCTGTATCAATCCCCAAACTAATCCCACTGACCACTCACTCTCCATAGCCCTGTATCAATCTCAAACACATCCCACTGCCCGGCTCTATCCCCATAGCATAGTATCAATCCCGAAACTAATACCACTGCCCCGTTACCTGCCCATACCCACGTATCAATATCCAAACTACTCCCACTGCCGCTTTCTCTCCCCATGGCCATGTATCAATCCTCAAACTAATCCTAATGCCCCATGCTCCGCATAGCCCTGTATAAAACCACAATCTAATCTTACTGCCTAACTCTCTCCCCATAGCCCTGTATCAATCCCCAAACTAATCTCAATTCCCCACTCTCTCCGCATAGCCCTATATCAAACCACTAACTAATCCCACTGCGACACTCTCCTCATTGCCCTGTATCAATCCACAAACATATCCCACTGCCCCACCCTCCACATAGCCCGTTGCCAATCCCCAAACTAATTCAACCCTCCCCGTAACCCTGTATCAATCCGCAATCTAATCCCACCCTCCCCGTAGCCAAGTGTCAATCCCCAAACTAATCTCACTGCCCCGCTCTCTCCCCATAGCCCTGTATCAATCCCAAAACTAATCACACTGTCCCACTCTCTGCCCATTGCCCTGTATGAATCCCCAAACTAATCCTACTGCCCCGCTCACTCCCCATAGCCCTGTATCAATATCCAAACTATTCCCACTGCCCCATTCTCTCCCCATAGCCCTGTGTCAATCCCCAAATTAATCCCACTGACCACTCACTCTCCATCGACAGTACCAATTCCAAACTAATCTCACTGCCCCACTCTTTCCCCGTAGCCCTGTATCAATCCCAAACTACTCCGTCTGCCCCATTCTCTTCCCATAGCCCTGTATCATTCCCGAAAACTGTTCGAATTGCCCCACTGTCTACCCATAGCCTTGTATCAATCCCAAACAAATCCCACTGGCCGCTCTTCCCATAGTCCTGTGTCAATCCCCAAACTAATCCCACTGCCCCGTTCCCTGCCCATAGCCCTGTATCAATATCCAAAATAATCCCACTGCCACATTCTCTCCCCATAGCCATGTATCAATCCCCAAACTAATTCCATTGCCCCGCGCTCTCCCCATAGCCCTGTATCAATCCCCAAACTAATTCCATTGCCCCGCTCTCTCCCCATAGCACTGTATCAATTCCCAAACTAATCCCACCGCCCCACTCTCTCCCCATAGCCCTGTATATACATCCAAACTAATCTCACTGCCCCGCTCTCTCCCCATAGCCCTGTATCAATCCCCAAGCTAATTCCATTGCCCCGCCCTCACCCCATAGCCCCGTTTCAATCCCCAAACTAAACCCGTTGCCCCGCTCTCTCCCCATAGCCCTGTATCAACCCCAAACTAATTCCATTGCCCCGCCCTCTCCCCAGAGCCCCGTTTCAATCCCCAAACTAATTCCATTGCCCCGCTCTCTCCCCATAGCCATTCACGAATCCTCAAACTACTGCCACTCTGACTCTCCCCATAGCCCTGTATCAATCCCGAAACTAATCCACTACCCCACATTTCCCGTAGACCAGAGTCAATCCCCAAACTAATATCACTGCCTACTCACCCACCATAGCCCTGTATCAATCCCCAACTTAATATCACTGCCTCACTCTCTCCACATAGCCCTGTGTCAGGGCCAAACTAATCTCACTGCCCCGCTCTCTCCCCATAGCCCTGTATCAATCTTCAAACATATCCCACTGCCCCGCTCTCTCCCCATAGCCCTGTGTCAATCCCCAAACTAATCTCATTGCCTCACTCTCTCCCCATAGCTCTGTATCAATCCCCAAACTAAAATCACTGTCCCAATCTCTCCCACCATAGCCCTGTATCAATCCCCAATCTAAGCCCACCGCCTCGCTGTCTCCCAGCATAGCCCTGTATCGATCCCCATACTAATATCACTGCCTCACTCTCTCCACATAGTCCTGTATCAATCCCCAATCTAATCTCACTGCCCCACTATATCCCCATAGCCCTGTATCAATCCCCAAACTAATCCCACTGCCCAGCTCACTCCCCATAGCCCTGTATCAATCCCAAACAAATACCACTGCCCGGCTCTATCCCCATAGCCCTGTATCAATCCCCAAACTAATCCCACTGACCACTCACTCTCCATGTCCCTGTATCAATCACAAACAAATCCAACTGCCCGGCTCTATCCCCATAGCCCTGTATCAATGCCGAAACAAATATCACTGCCCCGTTACCTGCCCATAGCCCTGTATCAATATCCAAACTAATCCCACTGCCCTATTCTCTCCCCATGGCCATGTATCAATCCTCCAACTAATCCCACTGCCCCATGCTCCGCATACCCCTGTATCAATTCCCAATCTAATCTTACTGCCTAACCCTCTCCCCATAGCCCTGTATCAATCCCCAAACTAATCCCACTGCCGCACTCTCTCCGCATAGCCCTATATTAAACCACTAACTAATCCCACTGCGACACTCTCCGCATTGCCCTGTATCAATCCACAAACTAATCCCACTGCCCCACCCTCCCCATAGCCCGGTGCCAATCCCCAAACTAATTCAACCCTCCCCGTAACCCTGTACCAATCCGCAATCTAATCCCACCCTCCCCGTATCTAAGCCCACCGCCTCGCTGTCTCCCAGCATAGCCCTGTATCGATCCCCAAACTAATATCACTGCCTCACTCTCTCCACATAGTCCTGTATCAATCCCCAATCTAATCTCACTGCCCCACTATATCCCCATAGCCCTGTATCAATCCCCAAACTAATCCCACTGCCCAGCTCACTCCCCATTGCCCTGTATCAATCCCCAAACTAATCCCACTGCCCCGGACACTCCCCATAGCCCTGTACCAATCCCAAACAAATCCCACTGCCCGGCTCTATCCCCATAGCCCTGTATCAATCCCGAAACTAATATCACTGCCACGTTCTCTGCCCATAGCCCTGTATCAATATCCAAACTATTCCCACTGCCCCATTCTCTCCCCATAGCCCTGTATCAATCCCCAAACTAATCCCACTGACCCCTCACTCTCCATAGACAGTATAAATCCCAAACTAATCTCACTGCCCCACTCTTTCCCCGTAGCTCTGTATCAATCCCAAACTAATCCCACTGCCCCATTCTCTCCCCATAGCCCTGTATCAATCCCGAAAACTGTTCGCATTGCCCCACTGTCTACCCAAATCAATCCCAAACAAATCCCACTGGCCGCTCTTCCCATAGTCCTGTGTCAATCCCCAAACTAATCCCACTGCCCCGTTCCGTGCCAATAGCTCTGTATCAATATCCAAACTAATCCCACTGCCCCATTCTCTCCCCATCGCCATGTATCAATCCTCAAACTAATCCCACTGCCCCAGGCTCCGCATAGCCCTGTATCAATCCCCAATCTAATCTTACTGCCTAACTCTATCCCCATAGCCCTGTATCAATCCCCAAACTAATCCCACTGCCCCACTCTCTCCCCTTAGCCCTATATCAAACCACTAACTAATCCCACTGCGACACTCTCTTCATTGCCCTGTATCAATTCCCAAACTAATCCCACTGCCCCACCCTCCCCATAGCCCGGTGCCAATCCCCAAACTAATTCTACCCTCCCCGTAACCCTGTATCAATCCGCAATCTAATCCCACCCTCCCCGTAGCCAAGTGTAAATCCCCAAACTAATCTCACTGCCCCGCTCTCTCCCCATAGCCCTGTATCAATCTACAAACTAATCCCACTGCCCCGCTCTCTCCCCATCGCCCTGTACCAATCGCCAAATTAACCCCACTGCCCCTCTCTCTCCCCATAGCCCTCTAACAATCACTGAAGTAACCCCACTGCCCCACTCTCTCCCGTAGCCCTCTATCAATCCCAAACTAATCTCACTGCCCACTCACTCCCTATAGCCCCGTTTCAATCCCCAAACTAATTCCATTGCCCCGCGCTCTCCCCATAGCCCTGTATCAATCCCCAAACTAATTCCATTGCCCCGCTCTCTCCCCATAGCACTGTATCAATTCCCAAACTAATCCCACCGCTCCACTCTCTCCCCGTAGCCCTGTATATATCTCCAAACTAATCTCACTGCCCCGCTCTCTCCGCATAGCCCTGTATCAATCCCCAAACTAATTCCATTGCCCCGCCCTCAACCCCATAGCCCTGTTTCAATCCCCAAACTAATCCCATTGCCCCGCTCTCTCCCCATAGCCCTGTACCAACCCCAAACTAATTCCATTGCCCCGCCCTCTCCGCATAGCCCCGTTTCAATCCCCAAACTAATTCCATTTCCCCGCTCTCTCCTCATATCCCTGCACGAAACCTCAAACTAATGCCACTGTCACTCTCCCCATAGCCCTGTATCAATCCCGAAACTAATCCACTACCCCACATTTCCCGTAGACCAGAGTCAATCCACAAACTAATATCACTGCCTACTCACCAACCATAGCCCTGTATCAATCCCCAACTTAATATCACTGCCTCACTCTCTCCACATAGCCCTGTGTCAGTACCAAACTAATCTCACTGCCCCGCTCTCTCCCCATAGCCCTGTATCAATCCTCAAACTTATCCCACTGACCCGCTCTCTCCCCATAGCCCTGTGTCAATCCCGAAACTAATCTCATTGCCTCACTCTCTCCCGATAACCCTATATCAATCCCGAAATTAATCCCACTGCCCCACTCCCTCCCCACATAGCTGTATCAATCCCCAAACTAATGTCACTGCCCCGATCTCTCCCCATAGCCCTGTATCAATCCCCAAACTAATCCCACTGCCCCGCTCTTTCCCCACTGCCCTGTATCAATCCCCAAACTAATCTCACTGCCGCTATCTCTCCCCATAGCCCTGCATCAATCCCCAAACTAATCCCAATGCCCCGCTCTCTCCCCATAGCCCTGTATCAATACCAAACTAATCTCACTGCCCTGCTCTCCCCATAGCCCTGTATCAATCCCCAAACTAATCTCACTACCTCACTATCCCCATAGCCCTGTATTAATCCCCAAACTAATCTCACCTCCGCGCTCATTCCCATAGCCCTTTATCAATCCCAAAATGATCCCACTGACCAGCTCTCTCCCCATAGCCCTGTATCAATCCCAAAATGATCCCACTGCCCCACTCTCTCCCCATAGCCCTGTATCAATACCCCAACTAATCCCATTACCCAGCTCCCTCCCCATTGCCCTGTATCAATCACAAACTAATCCCACTTTCCTGCTCTCTCCATAGCCCTGTATCAATCCCCAAACTAATCCCCCTCTCCCCACAGCCCTGTGTCAATCCTAAACTGATCCCATTCTCCCGCCAGCCCTGTGTCAATCCCCAATCTAATCCCACTCTTCCCACAGCCCTGTAACAATCCCCAAACTAATCCCACTGCCCACTCTCTCCATAGCCGTCGATCGAACCCGAATCTAATCCCACTGTCCGTTCTCTCCCCAAGTCCCTCTATCAATTCCCCCAATTTTGTTGCTTAAATTTAGAGTGCGAAATTATCATTATTTTTCCATTTAAGGGGCAATTTAGCGTGGGCAATCCACCTACCCAGAACATCTTTTGGTTGTGGGGGTGAAACCCAGGCAGACTCCGGTGGAATGTGCAAACTCGACAGAGACAGTGACCCAGGCCCGGGATTCGAACCCAGGTGCTCAGTGCCGGAGACTGCAGTGCTAACCACTGGGCCACGTGCCGCCCTTATCAATCCCAACTTTATGTGACTGTCCCACTCTCTCCACAGGCCTGTGTCAAATCCCAAACGAAATCCATACCCCATAGCTGTGTCAATTCCAAAACTAATCCCATCACCCCATATCCCTGCGTCAATGCCAAAACTAATCTAACTGCCCTGCTCTCTCCCCGTAGCCCTGTATCAATCCCAAAACGAATCCCACTGCACCGCTCTCTCCCCATAACGCTGTGTCTAGCCCAAACTAATCTCAATGCCCCACTTTCTCCCCATAGCTCGATAGCAATCCCAAACTAATCTCACTGTCCACTCTCTACCCATAGCCCCTTTTCAATCCCCAAACTAATCCCATTGCCCGGCTCTTGTACCATTGCCCTGTATCAATCCCAAACTAACCTCACTGCCCCACTCTCTCCCCATAGCCTGTATCAATCCCAAACGAATCCCACTTCCCGACCCTCTCCATATATCCCTGTATCAATGCCAAGCTAAACCCACCGCCCCACTCTCTCCCATAGCCATGTATCAATCCCAAACGAATCTCAATCTCCCGCTCTCTCCCTATAGCCCTGTATCAATCCCGAAACTAATCCGACTTCCTGACACTCTCCATATACCCCTGTATCAATGCCAAGCTAATCCCACTGCCCCACTCTCTCCCATAGCCCTGTATCAATCCAAAACTAATCTCAATGCCCCACTCTCTCACATAGCCCTGTATCAATGCCAAACAAATCCCACTGCCCCACTCTCTCCCATAGCCCTGTATCAATCCCAAACTTATCTCACTGCCCCGCTATCTCCCTATAGCCGTGTATCAATCCGCAAACTAATCCCACTGAGCCGCTCTCTCCCCATAGCCCTGTATCAATGTCAAGCTAATCTCACTGCCCCACTGTCTCCCATAGCCCTGTATCAATCCCAAAAGAATCTCAATGCCCCGCTCTCTCCCCATAGCCCTGTATCAATCCCGAAACTAATCCCACTTCCTGACACTCTCCATATACCCCTGTATCAATGCCAAGCTAATCCCACTGCCCCTCTCTCTCCCATAGCCCTGTATCAATCCCAAACTAATCCCACTGCCCCACTCTCTCCCATAGCCCTGTATCAATCCCAAACTTATCTCACTGCCCCGCTATCTCCCTATAGCCCTGTATCAATCCGCAAACTAAACCCACTGAGCCGCTCTCTCCCCATAGCCCTGTATCAATGTCAAGCTAATCTCACTGCCCCACCGCCTCCCATAGCCCTGTGTCAATCTCAAACTAACCCCATTGCCCCGCTCTCTACCCATAGCACCGTTTCAATCCCCAAACAAATCCCATTGCCCCGCTCTCCCCCAAAGCCCGTTTCAATCCCCAAACAAATCCCATTGCCCCGCTCTCTACCCATAGCACCGTTTCAATCCCCAAACAAATCCCATTGCCCCGCTCTCCCCCAAAGCCCGTTTCAATCCCCAAACAAATCCCATTGCCCCGCTCTCTCCCCATAGCCCCGTTTCATTCCCAAGCTAAGCCCATTGCCCGGTTCTCGCCCCATTGTCCAGTGTCAATCCCAAACTAATCCCACTACCCAGCTCTCTCTCCTGTATCTATTCCCAAACTAATCCCACTGCCCCACCCTCTCCACATACCCCTGCCTCAATCCCCAAACTATTCCCACTGCCCCACTCTCTCCCTATAGCCCTGTATCAATCCGCAAACTAATCCCACTGAGCCGCTCTCTCCCCATAGCCCTGTATCAATGTCAAGCTAATCTCACTGCCCCGCTCTCTCCCCATAGCCCTGTATCAATTTCAAACTAACCCCATTGCCCCGCTCTCTCCCCATAGCCCTGTATCAATACCCAAACTAATCCCACAGACCCTCTGTCTCCCCATAGCCCTGTATCAATCCCAAAACGAATCCCACTGCACCGCTCTCTCCCCATAGCGCTGTGTCTAGCCCAAACTATTCTCAATGCCCCACTTTCTCCCCATAGCCCGATAGCAATCCCAAACTAATCTCACTGTCCACTCTCTACCCATAGCCCCTTTTCAATCCCCAAACTAACCCCATTGCCCGGCTCTTGTCCCATTGCCCTGTATCAATCCCAAACTAACCTCATTGCCACGCTCTCTCCCCATAGCCTGTATCAATCCCAAACTATTCCCACTTCACGACACTCTCCATATACCCCTGTATCAATGCCAAGCTAATCCCACTGCCCCACTCTCTCCCATAGCCCTGTATCAATCCCAAACGAATCTTAATGCCCCGCTCTCTCCACATAGCCCTGTATCAATCCCGAAACTAATCCCACTTACTGACACTCTCCATATACCCCTGTATCAATGCCAAGCTAATCCCACTGCCCCACTCTCTCCCATAGCCCTGTATCAATCCCCAAACTAATCCCGACTGCCCCATTCTCTCCCCATAGCACTGTACCAATCCCCAAACTAATCCCACTGCCCCACTCTCTCCACATAGCCCTGTATCAATTCCCAAACTAATCCCACTGCCGTACTCTCTCCACATAGCCCTGTACCAATTCCCAAACTAATCCCACTGCCCCACTCTCTCCACATATCCCTGTATCAATTCCCAAACTAATCCCACTGCCGCACTGTCTCCACAAAGACCTGTTCCAATCCCCAAACTAATCGCACTGCCCCACTCTCTCCCCATAGCCCTGTATCAATCCCCAAACTAATCCCACTGCCCCACTCTCTCCCCATAGACCTGTTCCAATCCCCAAACAAATCCCATTGCCCCGCTCTCTCCCCATAGCCCTGTATCAATCCCTAAATTAATCAGATTGCCCGGCTCTTGCCCCTTTGCCCTGTATCAATCCCAAACTAACCCCACTGTCCCACTCTCTCCCCATAGCCTGTATCAATCCCAAACTAACCCCACTTCCCGACACTCTCCATATACCCCTGTATCAATGCCAAGCTAATCCCACTGCCCCACTCTCTCCCATATCCCTGTATCAATCCCAAACAAATCTCAATGCCCCGCTCTCTCCCCATAGCCCTGCATCAATCCGAAACTAATCCCACTTCCTGACACTCTCCATATACCCCTGTAACAATGCCAAGCTAATCCCACTGCCCCACTCTCTCCCATAGCCCTGTATCAATCCCAAACTAATCCCACTGCCCCGCTCTCTCCCATAGCCCTGTATCAATCCCAATCTAATCCCACTGCCCCACTCACTCCCATAGCCCTGTATCAATCCCAAACTTATCTCACTGCCCCGCTCTCTCCCTATAGCCCTGTATCAATCCGCAAACTAATCTCACTGAGCCGCTCTCTCCCCATAGCCCTGTATCAATCCCAATCTAATCCCACTGCCCCACTGTCTCCCATAGCCCTGTATCAATCCCAAACGAATCTCACTGCCCCGCTCTCTCCCCATCGCCCTGTATCAATACCCAAACTAATCCCACAGACCCTCTGTCTCCCCATAGCCCTGTATCAATCCCAAAACGAATCCCACTGCACCGCTCTCTCCCCATAGCGCTGTGTCTAGCCCAAACTATTCTCAATGCCCCACTTTCTCCCCATAGCCCGATAGCAATCCCAAACTAATCTCACTGTCCACTCTCTACCCATAGCCCATTTTCAATCCCCAAACTAATCCTATTGCCCGGCTCTTGTCCCATTGCCCTGTATCAATCCCAAACTAACCTCACTGCCCCGCACTCTCCCCATAGCCTGTATCAATCCCAAACTAATCCCACTTCCCGACACTCTCCATATACCCCTGTATCAATGCCAAGCTAATCCCACTGCCCCACTCTCTCCCATAGCCCTGTATCAATCCCAAACGAATCTCAATGCCCCGCTCCCTCCCCATAGCCCTGTATCAATCCCGAAACTAATCCCACTTCCTGACACTCTCCATATACCCCTGTATCAATGCCAAGCTAATCCCACTGCCCCACTCTCTCCCATAGCCCTGTATCAATCCCAAACTAATCCCACTTCCCCACTCTCTCCCATAGACCTGTATCAATCCCAAACTTATCTCACTGCCCCGCTCTCTCCCTATAGCCCTGTATCAATCCGCAAACTAAACCCACTGAGCCGCTCTCTCCCCATAGCCCTGTATCAATGTCAAACTAATCTCACTGCCCCACCGCCTCCCATAGCGCTGTGTCAATCTCAAACTAACCCCATTGCCCCGCTCTCTCCCCATAGCCCCGTTTCAATCCCCAAACAAATCCCATTGCCCCGCTCTCCCCCATAGCCCCGTTTCCATCCCAAACTAATCCCACTGCCCCACTCTCTCCCCATAGCCCCGTTTCAATCCCCAAACTAATCCCATTGCCCCGCTCTCTCCCCATAGCCCCGTTTCAATCCCCAAACAAATCTCACTGCCCCGCTCTCTCCCCAAAGCCCTGTATCAATCACAAACTAACCCCATTGCCCCGCTCTCTCCCCATAGCCCCGTTTCAATCCCCAAACAAATCCCATTGCCCCGCTCTCTCCCCATAGCCCCGTTTCAATCCCCAAACAAATCCCATTGCCCCGCTCTCTTCCATAGCCCCGTTTCCATCCCAAACTAATCCCATTTCCCGGCCCTAGTCCCATTGTCCAATCCCAATCTTTTTTTAAAAATATATTCATTACATTTTTTAACACAGTTTTTGTCCCTTACAAACAATCCCCCCACCCCACCCCCCACCCCCCCGGAACAAAAAAAAACGAGAAATCGCGCAGAGCAAGATATATACATGGCAAAATGATATATTTACACAGCTTTGTACACTGGCCCTCACCCGTACGTGCCAGTTTCCCCAACCCTTCATGTTATCTCTTGCTCTTCCACACCCACCCAGGCAGTCGCCCTTTCCCCCCCCCCCTTCCACCCCCCTCCCCGGACGTCCCCCCCACCCCCCCCCCCCCACCCCCAGTGCTGCTGCTGCTGACCGACCTTCCTCTAACGCTCCGCGAGATAGTCTAGGAACGGTTGCCACCGCCTGTAGAACCCCTGCACAGACCCTCTCAAGGCGAACTTAATCCTCTCCAACTTTATGAAACCAGCCATATCATTTATCCAGGCTTCCACGCTGGGGGGCTTCGCCTCCTTCCACATTAGCAAGATCCTTCGCCGGGCTACTGGGGACGCAAAGGCCAGAATGCCGGCCTCTTTCGCCTCCTGCACTCCCGGTTTGTCCACTACTCCGAAAATTGCTAGCCCCCAGCTTGGCTTGACCCGGACTTTCACCACCTGGGATATTGCTCCCACCACTTCTCTCCAGAACCCCTCCAGTGCCGGGCATGACCAAAACATATGGACATAGTTCACCGGGCTCCCTGAGCACCTCCCACATCTGTCCTCGACCCCAAAGAACCTACTCAACATCGCCCCCGTCAAGTGCGCTATGTGGACCACCTTAAATTGTATCAGGCTGAGCCTGGCACACGAGGAGGAGGAATTAACCCTACCTAGGGCATCGGCCCACAGACCTTCCTCCATCTCCTCCCCCAGCTCCTCCTCCCATTTACCCTTCAACTCATCTACCAGCGCGTCCCCCTCTTCTTTCAACTCCTGGTGTATTTCCGACACCTTGCCCTCCCCGACCCATACACCCGAGATCACCCTATCTTGAAAGTCTTGTGCCGGGAGCAACGGGAATTCCCTCACCTGTCGCCTCACAAAATCCCTCACCTGCATATATCTAAAGGCATTTCCCGGGGAGTCACTCGAACCTCTCCTCCAGTGCCCCTCGGCTCGCAAACGTCCCATCGATGAACAGGTCCCCCATTCTTCCAATCCCCGCCCGATGCCAGCTCTGGAACCCTCCATCCATCTTCCCCGGGACAAACCGGTGGTTACCCCTGATCGGGGACCACACCGATGCTCCCATTGCACCCCGGTGCGGTCTCCACTGGCCCCAGATCCTTAGCGTTGCCGCCACCACCGGGCTCGTGGTATACTTTGTCGGCGAGAGCGGCATGCTCGTTCCTTTACAGGGCGCCATCTCCATCCTCTTCCATGCCGCCCCTTCTCCCTCCATAACCCACTTGCGGATCATCGCCACATTTGCTGCCCAGTAGTAGCTCCCCAGGTTTGGCAGCGCCAAACCTCCTTGGTCCCTACTGCGTTCCAGGAACCCTCTCCTTACCCTCGGGGTCTTTTTCGCCCACACAAACCCCATAATACTCCTGCCTACTCTCTTAAAAAAGGCCTTAGTGATCACGATGGGAAGGCACTGAAACACAAACAGAAACCTCGGAAGGACCACCATTTTGACCGACTGCACTCTACCCGCCAGCGAGAGCGGTAACATGTCCCATCTTTTGAAATCCTCCTCCATTTGCTCCACCAACTTCGTCAGATACAGTTTATGTAGGGTCCCCCAACTCCTGGCTATCTGGATCCCCAGATACCGAAAGTTCCCCTCCACCCTCCTAAGCGGTAGGTCCCCTATCCCTCTTTCTTGGTCCCCCGCCTGTAATACAAAGAGCTCACTCTTCCCTACATTGAGCTTATAGCCTGAAAACTCCCCAAACTCCCATAGAGTCTGCATGACCTCCACCATCCCCTCCATTCGATCCGCCACGTACAGCAACAGGTCAGCCACATATAGCGACACCCGATGCTCGTCTCCCCCTCGGACCACCCCCCTCCATTTATTAGACTCCCACAATGACATGGCCAATGGTTGCATCGCCAATGCGAACAACAGGGGGGACAGGGGGCACCCCTGCCTCGTCCCTTGGTACAGTCGAAAGTACTCCGACCTCCGCCGGTTCGTCACTACACTCGCCATCGGGGCTCTGTAAAGGAGTTTAACCCAATTGATAAACCCTACCCCGAACCCAAACCTACGCAGCACCTCCTAGAGGTACTCCCACTCTACTCGGTCAAAGGCCTTCTCTGCGTCCATAGCTGCCACTATCTCCGCCTCTCCCTCCTCCGATGGCATCATTATCACGTTTAAGAGCCGCCGCACATTGGTGTTTAGTTGCCTGCCCTTTACAAATCCCGTCTGGTCCTCGTGGATTAACCCCGGGACACAGTCCTCGAACCTCGTGGCCAGCACTTTTGCCAGCAACTTTGCATCCACATTGAGGAGCGAGATCGGCCTGTACGATTGACATTGCAGTGGGTCCTTGTCCCGCTTTAGGATCAACGCAATTGTCGCTTCCGACATTGTCTGGGGCAGGGTACCCTCTTCTCTTGCCTCACCAGTAGCGGGGCCAACAGGTCTGCGGACTTCCTGTAGAAATCCACCGGGAATACGTCCGGTCCCGGGGCCTTCCCCGCCTGCATGCTCCCCAAACCCTTGCTCAGCTCCTCCAACCCAATCGGAGCCCCCAAACCAGCCACCTATTGCTCCTCCACCCTCGGGAATCTCAGCTGATCTAGTAATCGTCTCGTCCCCTCTTCCCCCGCTGGGGGCTGGGATCTGTACAGCTCTTCATAAAAGGCCTTGAATACCTCGTTTATTTTCGTCGCACTCAGAACCGTGGCTCCCCTTCCATCTTTGACTCCCCCTATTTCCCTTGCTGCCATCCTCTTACGGAGCTGGTGTGCCAGCATCCGACTAGCCTCTTCCCCATACTCGTAGGTCGCCCCCTGCGCTTTCCTCCACTGTGCCTCCGCCTTCCCTGTGGTCAACAGGTCAAACTCCGTCTGGAGCCGTCGTCTTTCCCCAAGTAATCTTTCCTCCGGGGCCTCTGCGTATCTCCTGTCCACTCTCAAAATCTCCCCCACTAACCTCTCCCTTTCCATACCCTCTGTCTTCTCCCTGTGAGCCCGAATGAAAATTAGCTCCCCCCTGATCACCACCTTCAACGCCTCCCACACCACCACCACCCGCACCTCCCCGTTGTCGTTGGCCTCCAAGTACCTTTCGATACACCCCCTCACCTTCCCACACACCACCTCGTCCGCCAGCAGTCCCACATCCAGCCGCCACAACGGGCGTTGGTCCCTCTCCTCTCCCAGCTCCAGTTCCACCCAGTGCGGGGCATGGTCCGAAACAGCTATAGCCGAATACTCCGTCCCCTCCACCCTCGGGACGAGCGCCCTACCCAGAACAAATAAATCTATCCGGGAGTAGGCTTCGTGTACATGGGAGAAGAAAGAAAATTCCTTGGCCTGCGGCCTTGCAAACTGCCATGGGTTCACTCCCCCCATCTGATCCAAAAAAACCCAAGTACCTTGGCTGCCGCTGGCCTCTTTCCAGTCCTTGATTTGGTGCGGTCCAGTGCTGGATCCAACACTGTATTGAAGTCCCCTCCCATTATCAGGCCTCCTATCTCCAGGTCCGGAATGCGCCCCAACATGCGCTTCATGAATCCTGCATCATCCCTTGCAGCCGACCGCTCACCATTACATATCGCCCTCCATTGTCCGCTACAATAGTCTTGGCCTCAAATGACACCCGCTTTCCCACCAATATTGCCACCCCTATATTCTTCACGTCCATTCCCGAGTGGAATACCTGTCCTACCCATCCCTTTCTTAGCCTGACCTGGTCCGCCACCTTCAGGTGTGTCTCTTGGAGCATGGCCACGTCCGCCTTCAGTCCCTTAAAGTGCGCGAACACTCGAGCCCTCTTCACCGGCCCATTGAGGCCCCTCACATTCCACGTTATCAGCCGGATTGGAGGGGCTCTCACCACCCCCCCCCCCACCCCCCACGCCCCGCCGACTAGCCATCTCCTTTTCTGGGCCAGTCCCGTGTCCACACCTCCCTCACCCACCAGTCCCCCAGAGGGGGGACCCCGGTCCCGTCTACCTCTTCTGTGTCCCATTCCCTTTCGTCCAGTGCAGCAGCAACCCTTTTTCTCCCCCTCCCCCCCCTCCCCTCCCCCCCCGCTAGACCCCTGTCTAGCTTTTTTGCTCCCCCCATGTCACTCCCATAAGTCAGCTGACGCCTGATGACCCCAGCTTCCCCCGCCGTCCCATTGACCTCCCCACGTGGTAGTCTCCCAATCCATATGCATTCCTTTGTTCCCCTTCCCGCCTTTCTTCCCGCGCGTGGGAAAAAACCCCGCACTTTCCAAAGCTCGCTCCACCCCCTCCGGTGCAGTTCCTGTCGCAGCCTTGTCTCTCTCCCCCAGCCCATGTAACATTTCCTGCGCATGATTGACCCCCTATATACAACAACCATCACACATCAAACCTCAAACATCCCCCCTACCCTCACAAACCCTCCGTTAGAGTCCAACTTTTCGGCTTGTACAAAGGTCCACGCCTCTTCAGGCGTTTTGAAGTAATAGTATTGGCCCTTGCATGTGACCCACAGCCGCGCTGGCTGCAGCATTCCGAATTTCACTTCTTTCCGGTACAATGCCGCTTTGGCCCGGTTGAAACCCGCTCTCCGCTTTGCAACCTCCGTGCTCCAGTCCGGGTATAGTCGGATCTCTGCATTGTCCCATTTACTGCTCCGCTCCTTCTTGGCCCATCTCAGGACCCACTCTCTGTCCGTGAACCGGTGGAACCTCACCACCATCGCCCTTGGCGGCTCATTTGCCTGGGGCTTCTTCGCCAGCACCCGGTGTGCCCCGGCCAACTCCAGCGCCTCCAAGGGGCCTTCGTGCCCATCAGCGCCTCGAGCATCGTGCTCGCGTATGCCCCGGCATACCCAGGATTCACAGATTCTTTCTCCTTGACCTGTTCTCCAGGTCCTCGAGTCTTCCCGCCCACCTCTTGTGTAGCGCCTCGTTCTGCTCCCCTCTCACCGCCAGGCCCACGAGCTCATCCTCGTTCTGACTGACTCTTTTCTGTACCACCTGGATCTTAGATTCGTGGGCCTTCTGCGTGATCCCATGACCTTCAATTGCCGAAAGCATAGGCGCCAACATCTCTTTGCGCATCTCCTCGCGCTGCTCCTCGAATCAGCGCTTGATGAACTCCTGCAGCTCCCCTTTGTCCCTGGTCGCCGCCATTTTGTTTTCTTTCCCTCGCTTCTCCCGTTGCTCCAGTGCCGCTCCTTTGGCCGTTACACTTCTGGTCCTTTTCATAGAAGTTGGCAGTGTTTGCTTCACCAGTCTGCCCCCAAAAGTCTATGGAAACTCCTGAAAAAGGTCTGAGAGTCGGTTCCAGATGAGAGCTGCCAAATGCACGACCTACTCCTCCATGGCCGCGACCAGAAGCCTCGTCCCTGCTTCTTCAATGGCCCTGGTAGATCTTTTCACAGTTGTTCCCTCTGCTGCTAGGATTCACCTTTGATAGAGTCAAGTCAGATTGCAGCTTTAAGCTTGCCCTTCCCCCGCCTGCATGCTGGAAGAGGCCTTTGTCTATTGCTGCAGCTCAAGCCAAATCTTTTACTGTTTCTGCCGGGTCTGGTAGTCAAAAGGCTTAACATTCCTGGGGGACACTGTCAGGGGAATGCTGCAGTCTTCTTCCCACGCCGGGAAATGTCAAACAAATGCCGTGGGGGCCCTGTAAAAGAGCCCAAAAGTCCGTTCCAAGCGAGAGCTGCCGAATATGCGACCTAACTCTGCATAGCCGGACCCGGCAGTCAGTGTGTATGTAAAATGTACACTGCTGGAAGGAAAGTCAGTGAAAACAGTGCCTTACAGTAAACAGAGAAATTAAACCCTACACTACTGGAAACAGTCTATGTAAAACTTACCTCCAGTAAACAGTATTTAAACAGCACCATACAGTAAACAGAGTGAAAGTAATCCTTACATTAAAGTGAACAGACCCTTTGTAAACTGTGCCTTCTAGTAAAACGTGTTAATGTAAACCGTACACTGCTGTAAACAAAGACTATGTACACAGTGCACTAACGTAAACAAAATGTAACCTGTGCCCGACAGTAACAGAGTCTATGTAAACAGTGTCCTACAGCAAAGAGGGTGAAAGTTAACCATACACTTCTGTAAACAGAATCTATGTAATCAGTGCCCTACAGTAAACAGTGTTTCTGTAAATCGTACACTGCTGTAAACAGTGACTATGTAAACAGTGCCCTACGCTACACAGTCATCCTAACAGGGCGCTATAGTAAACAGTGTTTCTGTAAATCGTACACCGCTGTAAACAGTGACTGTGTAAACAGTGCCCTACGCTAAACAGTCATCCGAACAGGGCGCTATAGTAACCAATGTTTATGGAAACCGTACACTACTGCAAACAATCTTTGTGCATGTGCCCTGTAGTTTATATAGTCTATTTAAATAGTGTCCTGCATTAAACGCTATACTAAAACCGTACATTTCTGCAAACGAAGGCTATGGAAACAGTGCCGTACAGTAAACAGTCTCATTGTAAACCGTACACTGCTGTAAATAGTCTCTGTAGACAGTGACCTACAGTTATCTGTGTTTATGTAAACTGTACATTACTGTAAACAAAGTCTATGTAAATATAGCACTACAGTAAACAGTGTTTATATAAACGGTATACACTGGAAACAGACTATATAAACAGTGTCCTGCTGTAAACAGGCTGCATAAACAGTGCCGGATAGTTAACAGTCTTTATGTAAACCGTATACTGCTGTAAATAGTCTACGTAAACAGTGTCCTGCTGTAAACAGTGTTAATGTAAACCGTACACTGTTGTAAACAGTCTATGTAAACAGTGCCTAATGTAAACAGAGTCAATTTAAACAGTGCCCAACAGTAAACAATATTTAAACCGGACATTGCTGTAAACAGAGTCTATGTGAACTGGACCTGCAGTAAACAGTGTTTATGGGAACAGTACCACTGTTGTAAACATCGTCTATATAAACAGCGTACTGCAGTAAACAGTGTGTATGTAAACCGTACACTGCTGTAAAGTCGACGTAAACAGTGCCCTACAGTAACCAGTGTTTATATAAACCGTACACTGCTATAAATAGTATGTGCAAACAGTGCGTACTGTAAACAGTGTTTATCAGAACCGCACCCTGCTGTAAAAAGAGTCTGCGTAAACAGTGCCATACATGATTGCTGACCATACAACTGTAGTGGGTAGGATCTCAAACAGCGATGAGACAGAATACTGGACGGAGATCGAGAACCCAGTGGTGTGGTTGAACGACAATAATCTCACCCTCAATGTCAGCAAAACTGAAGAGCTGGTCATTGACTTCAGGAAGTGAAGTATTTTATACGCTCCTCTCTGCATCAACGAAGCCGTGGTGGAGATGGTTTACAGCTTCAAATTATTAGGTGTGCACATACAGATCATATGTCCTTGGTCGACGCTAAGACCAAGAAAGCACTGCAGCGCCTATACGTCCTCAGGAAACTAAGAAAATTTGGATTGTCCAAACTGACTCTTACCGATTTTAGTAGATGCACCATAGAAAGCATCCTATCTAGCTGCATCACAGCCTGGTATATCACCTACTCGGCCTAACAACGTAAGAAACTATAAACAGTCGTGAACACATCCAGTCCATCACACAAACCCGCCTCCCGTCCATTTACTCTGTCTACACCTACCGCTGCCTTGGGAAAGCGAGCAGCAGAATCCGATACCCCTAACATCCGGTCTACTCACTCTTCCAACCTCTTCCATCTGGCAGGAGGTACAAAAGTCTGAGAACACGCACGAACAGACTCAAAAACAGCTTCTTACCCGCTGTTACCAGACTCCTAAACCAACCTCTTATGGACTGGTCTGATCTATTCGCACGCTTCTCTACTGAGTAATACTCCACCTGTATGCTTCACCCGATGCCAGTGTCTATGTATTTACATTGTGTAGTTTATGTTTACCCGATGTATTTTCTTTTCATTTCCGGAATAATCTGTGTGAACTGTACGCAGAACAATGCTTGTCACTGTGCCCCGGTTCACGTGACAATAAACCATTCCAATCCAATCCAGCTCTGCCCAATAACCAAAAGCCTGTGTTCCAGGGTGTGCGCGACTGCTGCAGTCATGGAGAAAGAAACATCTTAGGTTGAAATGCAATTAGGCATTGTAAAAGCTTGGGCGAATGCAATTTTGTTTGGATTAAGGAGATTCCCTAATTTTTAATTGAAGAAGAGGACGTTTACTCAAGCAAATTAATGAATCCATTTTGTGTTTTCACATGACACACTGTACCCCATATCTGCAAGAACACTCAAGACGTTCTGAAAATTGAAAAAAATGAAAATCGCTTATTGTCACAAGTAGGCTTCACATGAAGTTACTGTGAAAAGCCCCTAGTCGCCACATTCTGGCGCCTGTTCGGGGAGGCTGTTACGGGAATTGAACCGCACAGCTGGCCTGCCTTGGTCTGCTTTCAAAGCCAGCGATTTAGCCCTGTGGTAATCAGCCCCTGAACCATCCAGGACCAAGCATCCCGCTTGATTGCGCCCACTTCCGGAAGCACTGACACCCTCCACCGCGGACGCACAGTGACAGCGCTGCAATCCATCCCAAAATGCACTGTGGTAACTCATCAAGGTTTCTGAGCCAGCACCTTCCAAATCCACAACCACTATCCTCTGGAAGGACAGCAAAAGGCCGTAGGTGGAGTTCTTCCCTCAAGTCACACACAACTCCCACTTGGGATCATAGAATCGTTACTTCACGGCACCGGGAAAAATTCCTGAAACTCCCTCCCTAAAAGCATGGTGGGTGCATCTGCATCTCATGGATTGCAGCGGTTCAAGAAGGCAGCTCACCACCTCCTTCTCGAGAAGAACTAGAGATGGGAATTAAATACTGCCCGAACCAGCAACTCGCAAATCCCATAACAGTGATCTCTCTAATGCTTCGAATTTCTGGGAGCTGGTTTAGCACAGTGGGCTAATCAGCTGGCTTCTAATGCCGAACAATGTCAGCGGCGTGGCTTCAATTCTGGAACCGGCCTCCTCGAACAGGCGCCGGAATGTGACAACTAGGCGTTTTTCACAGTAACTTCATTGAAGACTACTTGTGACAATAAGCGATTGCTATTATTATGAACTGTTCTCAATTATTCCGGTGGAGTGCATCAAGTTACTTCAGCTTCGGAGGAATCTGGTTCTATGGTATTCCTAACAACAGGACTCCTGGTACACAGAAACAATGTGCTTGATGCAGTAAAGTGGAAGGGTGTGTGATGCAATCTAACCTGGCTTCAAACGCTCTCCCCCTTTCTCTCTTTAACACTCTCCTTCGTTCTGTTTCTGTTTCTGTTTTCTTTCTCTTGGTATCGGGTGAAGGTTTGATTTGCTGCAGTTCCCCTGAGCAGAATATTCTTCCACATCGTTTTCCAGTCAGACACATTCTGTGACATTGTTGCTTTTTGGAACCACTGCAAACATGAAGTGTACTTGGAATTTCACAACAGGATATTTTCTCCATCATTACTGTGTCTGTGCCCATTACTGTGATACAGACACATGGTTAGGATATTGAATACAGGAGTTGGGACGTCTTGTTGAAGTTTTAAACGACATTAGTAAGGTCACACTTGGAATACGGTGTATAGTTCTTTTATTCAAACGACATTATTAAACCAGAAAAAGGGCTGAAAAGATTGACAAGGGCGCTATCGGTACTTAATGGTTTGAGTTGTCAGGAAAGACTGGATCGAATGGGTCTTTTTCCCGAGGATCTTTGGAGGTTCAGGGGTGAACACACAGAGGTCTATAAAATAATGAAGGGCATAGATAAGGTACATAGACAACACTTTTCCCCCAGAGGTAGGGAGTTGACAACTAGAGGGAATAGGTTTCAGGTGAGACGGGAGATATGCAAAAGTGTACAGACGGCAATTTGTTCACACTGAAGGCGGTGAGTGTCTGGAACTGTAATTGGCAGCAATCGAGGCGGTTACAATTTTGCTTTTTACAAAGCGTTTTGATAGTTATATGGGTAAGATGAGTACAGCGGGATATGGGCGAAATGAGGGCAATTGGGACAGGCTTAGTGGTAAAAACTGAGCGACATTTGCAAGTTGAACCTCCGGGCCTGTTTCTATGCTGCAAACCTGTCTAACTCTATCCCACCTTCCATCTCTGGAATGCAGCAGATTCGAGCACACCCTCTGTCTGGCCAAATCGGTTTGAAATGTTGCTGTGGGTGTCTCCATCCATTATTTTTATGACAATGATCTTTAACAGAATGAAAGGATCTGAGGAACAGGCAGGAAATGACATTCAGGCAGAAGCTCAGCTATGATCAAGTTGAATGGTGGAAGAGGAGTCAGTGGCCGTGCAGTCTCCCCATGTTGTCATTGGTTATCAGTTCCAGTTGTCACATTACTTGCTGATGGATATGGCTGCAAGATAAGATTTCTAAGTTACATCCAAGAGTTATTTCTATATTCATGGATACAGTTCATTTAGAGCCACATTATGCGGACCTAACGTAATTTTAGATGTGTCGAACGGATCTCACATCTTCACCTTTTATATCCAATAACGCAGCCCCAGCGTATCCCAGCATCCCGAACGGGGAACTACTAACCGATTCCCACAGCGAGTGGTTCTGATCTGGTCTGCACGGCCTGGGATTTCGGTGGAGGCAGATACAACAGTGGTTTCAAAACGGAATGGGAGTGACAAGAATCAAATGCATCCCTCTGGGGAAAGGCGGTCGAATGAGATTGAATGATCTGATAAATCTATATTGGCGCTGAGGTCAAACGGAATGAATGTCCCCCGTCGCTACGTCACGCACTTTTAAGTTGCTTGGTGTCGCCTGGCTGTGAGATGGTAGGGACCAGCACCTGGAGTTTCCCCTCGATGTTATCCACCACGTGAGTATGATCACGGCAATGAGACCATAAGACCATAATACATTGGAGCAGAATTAGGCCACTCGGCCCATCGAGTCTGCTCCGCCCTTCAATCATGGTTGATATTTTTCTCAGCCCTATTCTCCTGCCTTCTCCCCATAACCCTGATCCCCTGATTAAACAATAATCTATCTATCTCTGCCTTAAAGACACTCAGTGAATTGGCCTCCACAGCTTTCTGTGGCAAAGAGTTCCCCAGATTCACCACCCTCTGGGTGAAAGAATTCCTCCTGATCTCTGTTTTAAAGGATCGTCCCTTCTATCTGAGATGGTGCCCTCTGGTTTTAGTTTTTCCTACAAGTGGAAACATCCTCTCCACGTCCACTCGATTCAGTCCTCGCAGTATCTTGTACGTTTCAATGAGATCACATTTCATCCTTCTAAACTCGAACGAGTACAGACCCAGAGTCCTCAAACGTTCCTTATACGACAAGTTGTTCATTCCAGGGATCATTCTTGTGAACCTCCTCTGGACCCTTTCCAAGGCCAGCACATCCTTCCTTAGATATGCCCAAATCTGCTCACAGTACTCGAAATGTAGCCTTATACAGCCTCATAAGTACATCCCTGGTCTTATTTTAACCCTGTTGACATGAATGCTAACATTGCATTTGCCTTCTTAACTGTTTTTCAAACATTTTATACATGGACTCATTTTTAGCAAACGACCAACCTTCGGGACCCATTGCGGCCGACCTTCGTGGCCCAGGAAGGCAGTCATTCGTGACCCACCATTTGTGCTTACCTTTAATGCGAGAGCTGAGCTTGCTTGGTCCTCACAATCTCACTCCAAGCAGGTTCACAGGGGGAGAGGTCTCTGCACATTCCGGGTGCTGGATTCAGCCGGGTCCTTTCGTAGAATTTGCAGTGCAGAAGGAGGCCATTCGGCCCATCGAGTCTGCACCGGCTCTTGGAAAGAGCACCCTACCCAAGGTCTACACCTCCACCCTATCCCCATAACCCAGTAACCACACCCAACACTAAGGGCAATTTTGGACACTAAAGGCAATTTATCATGGCCAATCCACCGAATCATCACATCTTTGGACTGTGGATGGAAACCGGAACACCCGGAGGAAAGCCACGCACACACGGGGAGGATGTGCAGACTCCGCACAGACAGTGACCCAAGCCGGATTCGAACCTGGAACCCTGGAGCTGTGAAGCAATTATGCTATCCACAATGCTACCGTGCTGCCCCTTTGCGCCGTCATCTTAGTGAGGACGGAAAATCCAACCTCGTACACGGAGGTCGTTGTGAAGGGCAAAAGCAACAAAATGCTTGTTTTACTCAGCTCCGGAGACTCCTCGGAGACGCTACTCCAAAATGCTGACAGTTTGATTGACTCGTGCCGTGATTTTAATGCGCTGTCAAAACTGAGGCGCATTTGGAATCAGTCTGCCAGCTCATCTACACTTTCCTTACTAATGCTGTTTTCTTTGACGTCCCGGTGCAGTGTGGGGGACATCTGGTGATGTTGGCTTTGCATCGCAATTCCAAACTTTCAATGGGTTTTGGAAAGCTGCGATATCTTCACAGAGCCGAAAGCAATCACCATTCTTCTCTTGTTCTTTGAGGTCCAGTTCATTTGGAATTGAAAAGATGATAGTTAGCCTCCAAATTTCATCAGCAATCGAATCAGCAGAGAGGACAATTTCTCCAGGAGGAAAGTGTGGAATTCGTACCTCAGTTCGTAAGCTCTGAATGTCTCCCCTGTTCAGTGATCATTACTTCAAGCGGATGATGTCAACCGTCATTGGGATTGACTGATCGCTGTATCGATTCAATGCTTTAATGTAGTTTTAATGGGCAGCAAAACACTTTCAGCCACCCTTCGAGGGCGACGATGTGATGAATTCCAATGGCTCTCATTATATCCCTTGCCAAACGTTCAGTTCAGTGCATGGTGAGACCATGAGGGATATAGACACTCTCCAGATCACTTGAGTAATGTTTAGGGATGCAAAACAGATCGAGATAATAGCCTTGTTCATCATCAGTGATCACCGCGCCTTCAGCTGCCGCCATCCGCGATCGCACTTTGACCCCAGGTTCAGGTCCCAACACTCCGGGCCTCATGAGCACTAATGAACGCCGCAACGGCTGGCCCCGTGACCCTCCCGACACCTGCCCGCGACCCACCTGCGTGTTGCCACCTCGACTTTGAAAATGCCTGATTTATGTGCATTGTATCCGTGCCGGAATCCAGCGTCAGCTTTAGCTGACTGGCTACTTCACAGCATCAACGTAATTGTAAGTTCAAACCTGTCTCGCCATGAGCGCTGTCTGGCGTTTTTAATATTTCCAAAACATGTGTTTGCAACGATTAAAAGCAGACCCAGATTTCTAAATTAGAAGTAGATGTATTTTTTAGAGGTTGCACTACAATTATTTTTAATGCGGCTTTTAGAACATAGAACATAGAACAATACAGCGCAGTACAGGCCCTTCGGCCCACGATGTTGCACCGAAACAAAAGCCATCTAACCTACACTATACCATTATCATCCATATGTTTATCCAATAAACTTTTAAATGCGCTCATGTTTACTTTCAATGCTTTACTTTCCACGTGTTTACTTTCTGGTTCTCACTGAGGAAAGGCAAGTTCGAATCTAGCTCTGCAATATAACTGACCTCTTTGATTTGATTTATTAGTCTCACATTATTAGTCTACAGTGAAAAGAATTGTTTCTTGCATGCTATACAGAGAACGCATACCGTACATAGGGAAGGAAGGAGAGACTGCAGAATGTAATGTTACAGTTATAGCTCTGGTGTAGAGAAAAGATCAACTTAATACAAGGTCGGTCCATTTAAATGTTTGATGGCAGCAGGGAAGAAGCTGTTCTTGAGCCGGTTGGTACGTGAACTCAAACTTTGGTATATTTTTACAGCCGGAAGAAGGTGGAAGATGGTATGTGCGCGGTGTGGGGTCCTAAATTATGCTGGCTCCATTTCCAAGACAGCGGGAATTATAGATAGAGTCGATGGATGGGAGGCTGGTTTGCGTGATGGATTGGGCTACATTCACATCCTTTTGTAGTTTCCTGCGGTCTTGGGGAAAAGCAGGATCCGTACCAAGCTGTGATACAACCAGGAAGAATGCATTATATAGTGCATCTGTAAAGGTTGGTGAGAGTCGCAGCTGACATGCCAAATTTCCTTAGTCTTCTGAGAAAGTAGAGTCTTTGGTGAGCTTTCTTAACTATAGAATCGGCATGTGGGGACCAGGGCAGGATGTTGGTGATCTGGACACTTAAATGATTGAAGTCTTTGTACTTAATTCCCATTGATGTAGACCGGGGCATGTTCTCCACTACGCTTCCTGAAGTCGATGACAATCTCCTTCGTTTTGTTGACATTGAGGGAAAGATTATTTTCGTGCCCCAGTTTACCATATTCTCTATCACACTTTATCAATTATTCACAACTTAAATGGAGGAAAAGTGCATTAGCAAAACTTACTTTATTGATTATCTGATTTTATAATTTAGAAATAATATTATATCGTGGGAGTGTGCCTTTAAGAAAGGTTTTTGCCTCATCACATGGCTTCAGTGATGTCATTTTGTGGGTGAAGCTGAGCTGTGGCTGTGTGATGTTTTTACTTTCGCTTTCAATTTTGATTATTGTGGACTCAGACAGAGAAAAGAAGTGTTTTCGTCAGTTTATCTATTTTCACTGTTAATATCGGACTTAGTACAAGAAAAACATTGGTTATAGTTATCTGCTTTGGTAAATCAAAAACATATAGTTTTCTCTCCGGAATGGTTTTAAACCTGCTGGTGAGACGAAATTAAATTCTCAGGAAAAATCAGTCTTATTCAGGTGAGAATGCAGAGTGCTGCCACGGCCTTGAAATTTGTTTTTTCGTTCATGGGATTTGGATTTGGATTTGGAACAGTTAAGGGGCGTTTCATTATGTATTATGCATAGGGTACTGTAGGTATATGGTATCGTTCTGTTTGTAATTGATAATCATTCTTGCTGTGTTTGTTTATATACATATGTTTACTCAGCTGCATAGATCATCATAGAATTTACAGTGCAGAAGGAGGCCATTCGGCCCATCGAGTCTGCACCGGCTCTTGGAAAGAGCACCCTATCCAATGTCAACACCTCCACCCTATCCCCATAACCCAGTAACCCCACCCAACACTAAGGACAATTTTGGACAGTAAGGGCAATTTATTATTGCCAATCCAACTAACCTGCACATCTTTTGACTGTGGGAGGAAACCGGAGCACGCGGAGAAAACCCAGGCACACAGGGGGAGGATGTGCAGACTCCGCACAGACAGTGACCCAAGCCGGAATCGAACCTGGGACCTTGGAGCTCTGAAGCAATTATGCTACCCACAATGCTACCGTGCTGCCCCACGGGTTTTTAGAATAAAGCTTGTGTTGATTAAAGTGTTTAGGAAGACTGTTGAATCACACCTGAAGGGGAGGCTCTTTTGTTCATCCTAGCCAAATTCAACATAAAGCTTGTCGGTCAGTTGGACTTCATAACATTGTTTGGAGTTTCTTAACCCTGGCCTATAACAATTATTTACTCAGGCAAATGCAATTATCTATTTTGTGTTTTGTACGTGATACAGTATTCCACATATCACGAAAAGCACTCAAGTAGTTCGACACCATCCTGGACCAAGTATCCCGCTTGATTGCTCCCCCTTCCAGAAACATTCAATCCCTGCACCACAAACGCCCTGTTTACCATCCCAAAATGCACTGCAGTAACTCACCAAGGTTCCTTAGACATCAACTACCAATCGTACAAACACTATCATCTTGAAGGACAAGAACTCCATAAAAGCACGTTGGGTGTACCCACACCTCATTGACAGCAGCGGATCAACAAGGCAGCTCATCGCCACCTACTGAAGGGCAATTCGGGATGGGAATTAAATTCTGCCCGAACCAGAAACTCGCAAATCCCGTAAAAGTAAACTTTTTATAGCATTGATGCTTTGAATTTCTGGAACATGGGATGAACTGATTCCCATTATTACGGTAGAGTTCATCATATATCTTCTGCTTCAGAGGAACCTGGATCTAAGGTATTTCTAACAGCATGAATCCAGGAAAACAGAAACAATGTGGTTGCGGCAGTAAGGTGGAACGGAGTGTTGTGCAATATATCGTGGATTTAAACACTCTCTCCGCCTTTCTCTCTTTAACACACTCCTTTGTTCTGTTTCTGTTTTGTATCTCTTGGTTTCGGGAAAAGGTTTATGTTGAGCAGAATATTGTACCATATTTTCTGTTCAGTAAGACATATTTTGCGACTTTGTTACTTTGTGGAACCATTGCAAACATGAAGGATAATTGGCACTACATGACACGAAGGTGGGTATTTGCTCCATCATTACAGTGTCTGTGCCCATCATTACTGTTATACAGACACATGGTCAGAACATTGGAAATAGGAGTTTGGACGCCTTGTTGAAGTTGTACAAGACATAAGTAAGTCTACACTTGGAATACTGTGTACAGTTCTGGTCTCACTAGCATAGAGATAATATTATTCAACTAGAAATAGTGCTGAAACGTTTTACCAGGATGCTACCGGAAATTGATATTTTGAGTTATAAGGTGCGTTTGGTCCGCTGGGACATTTTCCCCTGGAGTGTAGGAGGCATAGGGGAGAAATTCTCGAGGTCTATCAAGTTAATAGGGCAGAGGTAATGTAGATCGTCAACATATTTTCCCAAAGATAGGGGAGAGTAAAACAAGTGGGTATAGGTTAAAGTTAGAGAGGAGACACACAAAAGGGTCCAGAGAGTAATTCCTTCACAAATAGTGCGCTGAGTGTCTGGACAGAGTTGCCAGAGGAAGTAATAAAAGCGGGTACAATGTTGTCTTATTAAAGGGATCAGGGGTTATGGGGAGAATGCAGAAGAATGGCGGCATGGATAAGTTGGGCCGAAGGGCCTATTTCCATGCTGTAAATCTCTCGCACTCTGTGACCCTATCCCATCTTCCAGCTCTGTCACGCTGCAGATTCGAGCACTCCATCTCTATGTCCAAGTGATTTTGAAATTTTCCTATGGGCGTCTGCCTCTATCTTTCTCATGGACAATGATCCCTGAGTGATTGAAAGGATCTGAAAAACAGGCAGGAAATGACATTGAGGCAGAAGCTCTGCTGTGATCAAACTGGATGTTGGGGCAGGAGTGAGTGGCCGGGTCGTCTCACTATGTTGTCATTTGCTATCAGTCCCAGTTGCCACAGCGCTCGCAGATGATTATAACTGCGCGATAAGATTTTTAAGTTACATCTTTCCATCAATTAATTCAATGTTCGGGGATACAGTTCAGTTATCTTGTCTGCACAGCCACTGAGCTTGGTGGAGGCAGATACAACAGTGGTTTTCAAATTTCAATATGAGAAACGACAGCAATCAATGTCATGCCTCTGGGAAAAGGTCGGCCGAGTGGGATTGAATGATCTGCTAATCTACAGAGCCGCTGAGGTTAAACGGAATGAATGGCCTCTGTCGGTACTTCACGCACTTTTAAGTTTTTAGTCACGTCTGGCTGTGAGATGATATGCACCAACACACTGGAGTTCCCGTCAATGCTACCCACCACGGCGAGTGTGATCACGGTAATCCGTCATATACAATGTGTCCATGTTCGAAGCCAGCGTCAGCTTTAGCTCACTGGTTACTTCACAGCATCAACTTAATTGTAAGTTCGAACCTGTCTCACCGTGGGCGCTGCCTGGAGCTTTTATTATTTCCAAAACATGTGTTGCATAAATAAAAGCAGCAGCACATTTATAATTAGAAGTGGGTGTATTTTGTTTAGAGGTTGCATTCATTGTTTTGAAAAGGGGCTTGCGCCACGTGTTTACTTTCTGATCTCACACTGCGGAAACACAAGTTCGATTCCAGCTCTGTACACTTTGAAGGTGGTTTGTGGAGGAGCTGTTGTCAAGTGACAGTTAACCCGAGTCAATTCTTCAGTGTTTCCCTCCCTACCTCCTCCTCTCACCGAAAGAAAGACAATCACTGTAAGGATCCCAGCCGTGTAAAGATCAAGAGGGAGACTCGAGGGCAGGAAGAAGTGGAAAGGAGTTAAACTTTGACGTCACAGCCTGCAGTGAAAGAGCGCGAGGAGAGCGGCGGAGACTCAGTGAAAGAGCGCGAGGAGAGCTGCGGAGACTCAGTGAAAGAGGGCGAGGAGGGCGGCGGGGTCACAGTGAAAGAGCACGAGGAGAGCTGCGGAGACTTAGTGAAAGAGGGCGAGGAGAGTGGCGGGGACACAGTGAAAGAGCGCGAGGAGAGCGGCGGAGACTCAGTGAAAGAGCGCGAGGAGAGCGGCGGAGACTCAGTGAAAGAGCGCGAGGAGAGCAGTGGAGACTCAGGCAAAGAGCGCGAGGAGAGCGGCGGGGACTCAGTGAAAGAGCGCGAGGAGAGCTGTGGAGACTCAGTGAAAGAGGGCGAGGAGAGCGGCGGAGACTCAGGGAAAGAGCGCGAGGAGAGCGGCGGGGACTCATTGAAAGAGCGCGAGGAGAGCTGTGGAGACTCAGTGAAAGAGGGCGAGGAGGGCGGCGGAGACTCAGGGAAAGAGCGCGAGGAGAGTGGCGGGAACTCAGTGAAAGAGCGCGAGGAGAGCAGCGGAGATTCAGTGAAAGTGGGCGGCGAGGAGAGCGGCGGAGACTCAGGGAAAGAGTGCGAGGAGAAAGGCGGGGACACAGTGAAAGAGCACGAGGAGAGCGGCGGAGACTCAGGGAAAGAGCGCGAGGAGAGTGGCGGGAACTCAGTGAAAGAGCGCGAGGAGAGCAGCGGAGATTCAGTGAAAGTGGGCGGCGAGGAGAGCGGCGGAGACTCAGGGAAAGAGTGCGAGGAGAAAGGCGGGGACACAGTGAAAGAGCACGAGGAGAGCGGCGGAGACTCAGGGAAAGAGCGCGAGGAGAGCGACGGGGACTTAGTGAAAGAGCGCGAGGAGAGCGGCGGAGACTCAGTGAAAGAGCGCGAGGAGAGCGGCGGAGACTCAGGGAAAGAGCGCGAGGAGAGCGGCGGGGACTCAGTGAAAGAGCGCGAGGAGAGCGGCGGAGACTCAGTGAAAGAGCGCTAGGAGAGCGGCGGGGACACAATGAAAGAGCGCGAGGAGAGCGGCGGAGACTCAGTGAAAGAGGGTGTGGAGAGCGGCGGTGACTCAGTGAAAGAGCGCGAGGAGAGCGGCGGGGACTCAGTGAAAGAGCGTGAGGAGAGCGGCAGAGACTAAGTGAAGGAGCGCGAGGAGAGCGGCGAGGACACAGGATAAAAGAGCGTGAGGAGGACTGCGGAGACTCAGTGAAAGAGCGCTAGGAGAGCGGCGGAGACTCAGGGAAAGAGCGCGAGGAGAGCGGCGGGGACTCAGTGAAAGAACGCGAGAAGAGCTGTGGAGACTCAGTGAAAGAGGGCGTGGAGAGCGGCGGTGACTCAGTGAAAGAGCGCGAGGAGAGCGGCGGGGACTCAGTGAAAGAGCGCGAGGAGAGCGGCAGAGACTAAGTGAAGGAGCGCGAGGAGAGCGGCGAGGACACAGGATAAAAGAGCGTGAGGAGGGCTGCGGAGACTCAGTGAAAGAGCGCTAGGAGAGCGGCGGAGACTCAGGGAAAGAGCGCGAGGAGAGCGGCGGGGACTCAGTGAAAGAACGCGAGAAGAGCTGTGGAGACTCAGTGAAAGAGGGCGTGGAGAGCGGCGGAGACTCAGGGAAAGAGCGCGAGGAGAATGGCGGGGACTCAGTGAAAGAGCACGAGGAGAGCGTCGGAGACTCAGGGAAAGAGCGCGAGGAGATCTGCAGAGCGCGAGAAGAGCTGCGGGGACTCAGTGAAAGAGCGTGAGGAGAGAGGCGGAGACTCAGTGAAAGAGCGCGAGGAGAATGGCGGGGACTCAGGGAAAGAGCGCGAGGAGATCTGCAGAGCGCGAGGAGAGCGGCGGGGACACAGTGTAAGAGTGCGAGGAGAGCGGCGTAGGCTCAGTGAAAGAGCGCGAGGAGAGCGGCGGGGACTCAGTGAAAGAGCGCGAGGAGAGCAGCGGAGACTCAGTGAAAGAGGGCGGCGAGGAGAGCGGCGGAGACTCAGGGAAAGACTGCGAGGAGAGCGGCGGGGACACAGTGAAAGAGCGCGAGGAGAGTGGTGGGGACTCAGTGAAAGAGCGCGAGGAGAGCGGCGGAGACTCAGTGAAAGAGTGCGAGGAGAGCGGCGGAGACTCAGGGAAAGAGCGCGAGGAGAGCGGCGGGGACTCAGTGAAAGAGCGCGAGGAGAGCGGCGGAGGCACAGTGAAAGAGCGCGAGGAGAGCGGCGGAGACTCAGGTAAAGAGTACGAGGAGAGCGGCGGGGACTCAGTGAAAGAGCGTGAGGAGAGCGGCGGAGACTCAGTGAAAGAGCGCGAGGAGAGCGGCGGAGACTCAGTGACAGAGCACGAGGAGAGCGGCGGAGACTCAGTGAACGAGCGCGAGGAGAGCTGCGGAGACTCAGGGAAAGAGGGCGAGGAGAGCTGCGGGGACACACGATAAAAGAGCGCGACGAGAGTGGCGGGGAGACAGTGGAAGAGCGCGAGGAGAGCGGCGGGTACACAGGATCAAAGGGCCCGAGGAGGGGAGTGGGGAGAGAGGATACAAGAGCGCGAGGAGTGCGGCGGGGACACAGCTGCCGGAGAAGTGGCCGTCAGATTTTCGGCAGGAGCAGTGGCCAGGGGTCTGTCAGGAAGGTAAGTTTTCCTCTTTCAAAACTTTAAAATCTTACCTTGAAGAGTGGCATCACAGCAAAGCAGTGACCTGATTGGCTGGGAAGGAAAGTGCTCCAATTAGCAGTAGCTGGGAGAAACGTAACTCTTCGTGTGTTGGTAAGTGTGGAAGGGAAGTTAATGAGTTACCAATTTAGAAGCATGCTGGGAATATTAACTATATTTTAACACTATTTTTGAGCGAAAATAAGGAGGTCAAGTAATGTAAACGAAATGCTGCTTAGTATCTGGTACTGGCCTTATTATGATAATAAGTTGCTCTTCAGAAGGACAACAACATGCGGACTCGAATTGTTTTCAAACCAAGGGCAAAACATTCATATTTCGTCTAGCGTATGTTCCCAAGCTTTATCTCTTCAAAGTTGTTTATTTCAACCTATCAATATAATGGTTTTTCACTGCAGAACTCAGAGTGCAGTGCCTTGGCTTTGCAGCTGAAAGAATCTCTCTCCACAAGTATATTTGTGTAAATAAATTTCCTTAAATCGAACCACGAGGTATTTATCTTTATTTTGATTTTCACGACAAATTTACTCAATTTCCAATGATTGATTTTATAGGCATTAGCTATTCTTCGAGACGTATATTTTTTCTTTGTCAATTCAGAAAAGAATTGCAGTTTTCCTAATTTAACGGGACGTGAACCCCGAAACGAATCTCTAAACAGGACTGTCTCAGCTGAAAGGGAGAGAGCTACAGCGCGACCCCAGCTGAAAGGGGGGTCTGCGGCTCGGCAGCCTTAATTACTGGCCAGTGACTCATGCTCGGAGAGTTATCTTAGTTAATAAATCAATGATAGCGGCATGGGAAGAAAAAGGTGCCTTAGAGACTGAAATAAAAATAAAAAGACTTCGAGGTTCGTGAAAGGATAAACAGCGGTGTGCGCTCCCTGTAGTATTTGTGAATGATTTCCGATTTCCGCGGTTGTTGTTATTGTTATATCTATGTTCTAAAGCATTTTGCAGAAGGGACGATGAGCACTAAACTCGCCGCTCCCTCACAGGTCGTCCCAAAGCCTCGGTAAAGATATCCGGAGCGAGAAATAAGGTGAGCTCCTGAAAGAGGACAGATAAGGGAGTCAAAATGAGTAAGACAATGAAAAGAAACAATCGTAAAGCAAAGGAATGAGATTGGTAAACCTATATGTCCCGTATAGGAATCTAATGAAGCTGATCCCCTTTCGGAGAAAAGAACAGGGGAGTAAATCGAAGATTCAGGTAAAAGCGAGATTTGTCTGTCGCCGTGAGATAAGGCTAACGGTTAACTGTGATATTTGTGAGCTGTGAGAATCTGTGTGTTTTGTTTAACCAATTAATTTTAGTCAAAGCATGAAGTGGGTTGTATTTTTTATCGTCTGTCTGTGTGAGTCAGAGATTATAACTTCAGTGATTTTTGTTGAGATTTCTCTAATGAACGGTAACATTGGAAATTACGATCAGTTTAATAGAAAGAAAGTGCCTTTACGAATGAAAGTAATTGAATATGAATACGTTTTTAGATTACGTGAAAAACCGTAAATGGCATCATGCCAAGTTCTCTGCCCCTTAGATTCTGCAGGAAACATTAACCATTTCAGCAGACAGTTGATCTTTTCTGAATTGACAAAGAAAAAATATACGTCTCGAAGACTAGCTAATGCCTATAAAATCAATCATTGGAAATTGACTTAAATGTGTACTATGTATAGCCTCCTCCCAGGGAATGTGTTGCTGCTTCTAAAGTACTCTTATGGTGCATCTTTGCTTTGAAGCTTTGGGATTGCAGTCCCACGCGACATAAATGGGGGCTGGGTTCCCAATAATGATAATCGTTTGAATGAAGGAAATGAGTCCCTCGAACACTGGTTGGAAATAAAGGGAAAGAGGCTATCGTGCAAGGGGCCAAGGAGCAATTAACCCCCAGGAAGGATGTACCGCAACTAGCGACACCTGACCCTATTAGGCAGACAGACGCTCTGCAAATTAGGAAGGGTAATACATCGCATTGGTAATGGAATGTTTATAGAACTGTCTCAAATATGAGCTCATCAGCTGAAAAATGTAATAACTTCTGAGACTGCGCCCGATCGCTCTGTGTCTGTGTTCTATGCTGGAAGCTGAACTTGAACCCTTACAGTACCACTGTAAAAAAAATAAAATAAAAACTGCAGGAAGTCTTACAAAAGATTAATGACCCTTGGGCACAGCTACTAAAACACTTGTTAGAGTCCAGATGAGAGAATATAGTGACCCATTGCACGGCTTGGTATGCTCGTGAGGATGAGCACGCATACAATTTACAAACACAAAGTCACTTAGGAAAGCAGACCTCATTACATGTCACTCCTTTTTATTTTTCGGTGTTGTGGGATTAGGAATGTTAGTACAGTTGACCTATAGACAGAGGGACCTTTTTAGGATGGGTTTACCTTCAGAACCCCATTTAACATTGGCCGTAAGACAAAGCAAATAGGAGAAGTGATCAAAGAGGCCAAATGAAAAAAATAATACATGGGATTTATATTGAAATGGACGGACGAAATTGCCTGATAGAATTTTATGGCAAACAGGATGGGAAAGTGACCTGGAAAGAGGAGCAATGACCCACTACATTTGAAAGACAACAACCTCCCCGAGAGAGCCATCATTTGCTCCCTTCAATCCTGGCCCAGGTACTGGCACATCTACGGGCCCCAACATAAAAATCATGTTGGAAAAGTACATTCTGCCCCAGCGCATAGGGTGCAGATACAGAAGAACGTTGCCCTGCCCTGCCTAAAACTATACAGGTTGGCACCGGAAGCAGAAAAAGAGATAGAGGGAGTGACCAATGCACTATTACAGCAAGGGGTGCTGAAGAGAACACAAAGCCCCCGTAACACCCCTATACTCCCCATTCCAAAGGTAGGAAGTCCCAATGAGTGGTGGTTTGTGCAAGATCTTTGAGCCATCAATAAAATTGTTATCACTATTTTCCATTGGTGCCAGACATAAATGTCATTTTGTCTTCTATACCACCAACAAGGACACTTTCTCAGCCTTTTTCTCCATACCATTGCACCCGGAAGGTCAACATCAATTTACCCTACATATCGGAATTAACAGTATTAAAAGTGACTTGGACGAGTGCCAGTTGTCTGCAGGCTCAACAGTCCCTCAATATGATGACAATTTATTGATAGCCTCAGAGGGAGGGCTAGTTTGTCAACAGAATACCCTTGTGTTATTATCACATCTGGCAGAAAGAGGGCATAGGGTCTCAATGGGCAACCTGCAATTCTGTCAGGAGACAGTTCCGTATTTTGGATTTCAGCTGCAGCAAGGACAGCGGAGGCTTGGGTCTGAAAGAATACCGGCTGTAGCAAGGGTACCAACACCACGCACGGAAAAGGAAACCTTTACCTTCCTCGGAATGGTGGGCTATTGCAGGCAGTGGATACTGGACTATAGAACGATGGACACAGTATTGCGAAAGGCTACCCTACGGGATGCCCCTTCAGTTGTTACCTGGATCCCAGAGAGGGAGCAAGCATTTCGTAATTTGAAACAAGCCATGATTAGCGCCGCTGCCTTGGGACTTCCTAATTTCAGCAAACCCTTTACTCTTTATGTGAATGAAGCAGGGGGATTTGCAACAGGGGTCCTGGTGCAAGAGCATTGAGGAGGGAAAAGACGCCTTGCCTATTACCCGGTGTGGTAAAGGGTATGTCAAATTGCTTAAGAGCAGTAGCAGCCACAGCGGCCATAGTAGAAAAAACATCAGTTTTGCTGCTGCTTAATTCATCCGCAACGTAGCATTTTACTGCGACTCGACACACTGGGTACGAAGTAATCCTCTCTAAAACCAACTTTACCTACAAGCGAGCGCCAGCTGTCAACCCTGCTACACTCTTACCCGCGCCCTAGGAAACAGAACATATGGATGATCATGACTGTTTACTATTGGTTGAAGCCACCACAACCTCTCTACCTGATTTATTGAGTCACCCACGAGAAAATCCAGACATCATCTTTCTCACCAATGGGTCAGCAAACCGACCAAATGATCTGACCCTCCTGGCCGGCGATGCAATAGTAACTCCATTCAAGATTGTGGAAGCTTTTGCTCTGCTTTCGGGAAAGTCTGCTCAAGCGGCCGAATAGTTTGCCCTTACTAAAGCATGTATTCGAGCTACAAATAAAACAGTCAACAGTTATACTGATTCCCGATCCGCTTTTGGGGCCGTACATGATTTTGGCCAGTTATGGAAAAATAGGGGATTCATTACTTCCTCCGGCCAACCTATTAAACATGCTAAATTGGTTTTAAATTTACTAGATGCGGTTCAGCTGCCCAGCAAGATAGCCGTTTTAAAGTGTGAAGCGCATACTATCGCAGACGATGACGTCTCATGCGGCAATAGATTTGCTATAACATAGCAAAGGAAGGGGCTCTCAAACATCAGCCACAACTGCCAGCGGCTGTAATTGAACTTCCATCCACCATAACAGAACCAAAGTTAAAACAGACACAGGAGCAAGCCTCGCTACAGGAGCATCACTCTTGGTTAAAAGCAGGTTGCTATCGAGACAATTTTGTTAGGTGGTTAAGGGCTTTGAAAATAGACCAAACGTATGAAGCTCACAGGGAAACTAGACTTTTGGAGGAGTTTAAAAATTCAATTCCTGATGTAGTGAGAACTCATATGGAAGAACAGAGGGTTAAAACTGCGAGATTAGCAGCAGAAATGGTAGATGATTATGAATTAGTTCATAAATCAAAGCTTGGTTTCCGACATCAATTTCAGCTGGTGAGGGATAGAAACGGGGGACATGAGAAACACTCAAGTGGCAAAGGTAAAGGTGATGTGATGGGAGACAATAAAGAGAGTGTACCTCAGATTAAAAAATAAATCCAGGAGGGTGGAACATAAGTGAAAAGTTTCAATTATTTTCACTGTGATAAACTAGGCCATGTGAAGTCACAGTGTTCGTGGTTGAAGAAAAGCACTGGGAAGGCTGATATGGTAAAACAGGATAAGACAGTGGGGTTTGATAAAGTGGTCAAGGAAAGCCCAAGTGAAGCAAAGGAGGTGCAAAATATTGTACAGCCTGTTCAAGAGGTGATTGATGAGAAGGTGCCAGATCTTTTTAAAGAATTTACTTGTGTGGGTAAAGTTTACTCATGTGTATCAGGAGCAGTAGGCAAATAAGTCACAATTTTAAGAGATACGGGAACTAGTCAATCTTTGATGGTAAGGGATGAGGAGTTATGTAGTCCGGGATCAATGTTGCCAGAAAAGGTGGTAATATGTGGAATTCAGGGTGAGGGGAGTAGTGTTCCATTATAAAAGGTGAGGTTGAAAAGTCGAGCGAAGAGTGGCGAAGTGATAGTAGGAGGAATAGAGAAATTATCGTGTCCAGGAATAGTTTATCTTGGGTGATGATAGAGCTGGATCGCAGGTGGGAGTTGATAAGCCAATGGAACATCAGACAACTGAAGTGTTAAAGGACGAATATCCTGCGATTGTGATACCAATCGGTATTAACAGTGACAGGGAAACTCATTTCACTAGCAAATTGACCAAAGCCCGAACAGAAGCCATGCGATTTGACTGGAAATTGCATATCCCCAATCAGCCCCAATCCTCAGGAACGGTGGAAAGGGCAAATGGAATAATTAAAACTGCAGTTACAAAAGTGTGTCAACAAAATGGGCTGCTGTGGCCAGATGCCAGACCCATAGTAATGTATGCCCTGAGAAATCAGAGAAATCGTAATACGGGTTTAACCCCGGATGAGAAAATAATTGGAACGTCCCATGTCAACTGGAACTAAACCCCCAATGACTCCAGCGGCAGTACCCATAATATGGGCAGATGAGGCATCACTAAAGTATGCCCAGGCCATGTGTGAAACCGTTGAAAAAAAACAAATACATGAAAAGGTGCAAAAAGTTCAGATGCATCCAAAAGAGGGAAATACACACCCTGAAAACCTGGAGATCAAGTGTATGTGAAAGCATTAAACAAAGATTATTTTTCTCCCAGGTGGAATGGACCCGACCAAGTGCTGCTAACAACCCGAACAGCCGTTAAAGTAAAAGAAAAGCCAGATGGGATCCACGCAACTCGTGTAAACTACATCATACAGAACTTTGAGAGTACTAATGAGACGCTAACCTGAAGAGAATGACGGCGTTGATGTTTTTATATTATCATATTACTCCAACATCATGTCGAGGGTAAATTGCATACTGGCACCTTAATATACATGTCTCACTCATACACAGAGAGGGTAAATAAATTCAGTTGTTCGGTTTGTACACAAATTTCCAGATGCTTGGAGGAGGGCTTCCCTGTGCGACCTATCCCATTCGGCAGTAAAGAGATAGCAGAATAGACTCTGAGACAAAATAGTACAGGGCGTGGAGAAGATACACAGATATGTTAGATTGGAGATCAGCTGGATACGAGATGATTAGGTTTGAAGGATGGTGGTGGCCTAGATTTAATGTGACACGTCAGCCGCCCTGTTTGATCCTTCCCAATTATACTGGAGTTCCAAAAGGTAGCATATGCTTTAGGAAACATAAAACATATGGGACCTACCCAGTCGGCACAAGTCAGTGCGGCCAGACCTTGAATTGGCAACCCCCTATGCCCCGCCTTACAGTTAAAGGGCTATTCGTCTTTGACTGGTCAGCGGTTGAAAATCGTACTAATGGAGGCCCCTGGGAAGGGGACCGATTAGACTCATGATGACTGATAGTAAAGGAAACCTGACCGCATATAACAGCACATACTTTATCTGTGGACGCAAGGCTTCTTCATGGTTACCAGAAAATTGGGAGGGCTCCTGCTATTTGGGATACGTAGTGCCTTATGTACATCACGTCCAACAACTAAAGAACCATCCACATCACAGGACGACACGCAGTGTTATGACATGGGCACAAATGTTGGGAATCATGATGCCACCATTAGGAATGCATACGAACTACGCGTATTAAGAGACATCCTTGAGCAGGTAGCTAATGACACTGCGGAAGCTGTTCACCAAATAGAGACTGAGATGGTTGCTATAAGAGCAGTTGCCCTACAGAATAGGATGGCCCTTGATTTCTTGTTGGCTGAAAAGGGAGGTACTTGTGCCCTGATTGGCAGTGACTGCTGCACATACATCCCTGATAACTCAGAGAAAATTGATAACCTGGTGGATCACATTCGTCGCGAGGTAGCACGATTGCATGAGGATGAGGGATGGGACTTTGGCTTTGGATGGTTGGGAACATTCGGACAGAGGATTGGGATTTAGATTGTAATCATTATTGCAATGCTGATTGTCGTATGGTTACTGTTTAAATGTTGCTCAGGATGTTGTCAGGACATGGGGGCGCGGATGTCAGCTTTGCCTCCATGGTCCCAGCCTCTTAACAAACAGGTGTCTATCATACGTCCATTCCCCGTACATTATAACCCACCCTTTGCTGCTGAGGACACTGTGATATACTAACAATGTGTTGATCATATGATCAACAAGGAGGGAATTGTAGAAGGAACTTTAGTTGGCGGATTAGTTGCCTTAATACCCTGTATTCCTTCTTAACTGGCTGCTTGACTATTTCATGGCAATAGGCACTTGGCAAAGCATGATGGACATATTAGCTTTATTTCAGTCAAGAAGTTCTGCATGCAATAGGCAGAAGGTCAGACTGTCTAAACAAGTGCACAGCTGCACATTTTGCTGAGCGTAGACAATTATTATTGCTCTTAGGCTGGAAATTCAAGGCCTGTTGTTTAATCCTGCTCGCTTTTCTGTGTCTGGGCTTATCAAAGGAATGCCTTGATTTTTCTAAATATTGCTTATTAAACCATATTAAGTACTGCTATACTCTTGTAAGGTGGGGACAATTAGAAGGACGGTGGTCACTCTAACTTCCTCCACAAACTTCGTGTTATCATAAAAGACCTTTGGGAAACCTCGAAGTTTTGGCTAGTTTTTTCCACAAGAGTGCACATTGAACTTTGAATGCTAAAAAAGTCCAATCTTGAGAAAAAAAAGACCCTCGGCTACGATTGTTCTCAGACTCTGGTCCATTGCTGGAATATTCCACTCGATCGATCTCAGATTCTGATCCCTCCTCTCGGTATCTCTGAAGCCACTGATCTCTGTCAGTGTTGAAGCTGGTGCCCACACTACAGTTTGGGAGAACACATTGAAATGACTCCATTATTAATAGCAGAGGAAAAGCCTCCACTGACACAATTAGGATCCATGGAGACTGACATAAATTACAGTCACTGAACAAATAGGGTCAGCCAACCCCTTTCAATCCAACACTTTTTACATCACAATGAAGTAGAATATTAACCCGGTCTAGCTGAGCCATGATGTGGAGCTGCCGCAGTTGGGCTAGGGTCTGCACAGTAAGAAGGCTGACAATGCCAGGTTAAAGTCCACCAGGTTTGGTTCCAATCACTGGCGTTCAGAACGCCCGAGGAAGGAGCTGCGCTCCGAAAGATCGTGATTGGAAACAAACCTGTTAGACATTATCCTGGTGCTGTAAGACATCATACTGTAGCTTAGCCGTGTAAGAGTGGCTTGAGATTGGATTGGATTTGTTTACTGTCACGTGTGCCGAAGTGCAGTGAAAAGTATTATGCTGCGTACAGTGCAGACTGATCATTCCAGACATAAAAAACAGAGAGCATGCATAAATACACAATGTAAATACATAGCCACAGGCATCGGGTGAAGTATCCAGGAGTACAGTGCTGCTCAGTAGAGAAGATGTGTGAGGGGAACAGAACAGTCCACAGAGGGTCATCCATGATTCTGATAACTGAGGGAATAAGCTGTTTTTGAATCTGTTAGCGCGTGTGTCAGACTTCTGGCTCTCCTGTCCGGTGAAATACGTTAGAAGAGTGAGTAAGCCACTCGGGGATCTTTGATGATGCTGCCCGCTTCACTTCGCCAATGCAGCTGCAGCTGTCGACAGAGTCAATGGATGGGGGCAGGTTCGTGTGATGGACTGGGCTGTGTTCACGACTCTCTGTAGTTTTCTGTGGTCTTAGGCCGAGTAGGTGCCATACCAGGCTGTGACGAAGCCAGACCAGATGCTTTCCATGATGCATCTGCAAAAATTAGTAAGAGTCAACATGCCGAGTTTCCTTAGTTTCCTGAGGCAGCATAAAACCATAAGACCATAATGTGGAGGTGCCAACATTGGACTGGGGTGTGCACAGTAAGAAGTCTTACAAAACCGTGTTAAAGTCCAACATGTTTGCTTCGAATCTCTCGCTTTCGGAGCGCAGCTCCTTGATTCACCTGAGGAAGGAGCAGTGCTCCGAAAGCTAGTGATTCGAAACAAACCTGTTGGACTTAAACCTGGTGTTATAAGACTTCTTGCTATAAGACAATAAGACATAGTAGCAGAATTAGGCCACTCGGCCCATCGAGTCTGCTCCGCCATTCAAGAATGGCTGCTATTTTTCTCATCCCCATTCTACTCCCTTCTGCCTAGAACCCGTGATCCACTTATTGATCAAGGGCATATCCATCTCTGTCTTAAAGACACTCAGTTATTTGGCCTCCACATCCTTCTGCTGCAGAGTTCCACAGATTCACCACCCGCTGGATGAAGAAATTCCTCCTCATCTCTGTTTAAAAGGATCACCCATTTAGTCTGAGATTGTGTCCAATGGTTCTAGTTTTTCGTACAAGTGGAAACATCTTCTCCAAATCCACTCTATGCAGGCCTCGCAGAATCCTGGATGTTTTAATAGAGACTGAGACTGTGCTGTAATTCCCACTGACCTGTGCTGACCCAGTTCAGCACCCTCTGAAACAGACAGAGAGAAGCAATGGAACACGGAGAATGCCCAGTAGTTCTGAATGGCATGTGCTGTCCCAGCAAATACCCCTCTGAAACAGTACGAAGTCTTACAACACCAGGTTAAAGTCCAACAGGTTTGTTTCGATGTCACTAGCTTTCGGAGCGCTGCTCCTTCCTCAGGTGAATGAAGAGGTATGTTCCAGCAACACATATATAGACAAATTCAAAGATGCCAGACAATGCGTGGAATGCAACCATTAGCAGGTGATTAAATCTTCACAGATCCAGAGATGGTGTAACTCCAGGTTAAAGAGTTGTGAATTGTGTCAAGCCAGGACAGTTGGTAGGATTTCGCAGGCCAGATGGTGGGGGGTGAATGTAATGTGACATGAATGCCAGGTCCCGGTTGAGGCCACACTCATGTGTGCGGAACTTGGCTATTAGTTTCTGTTCGGCGATTCTGTGTTGTTGCGCGTCTGAAACAGACCGAGAGAAGCAATGGAAGACGGAGAAGGTCTAGTAATTCTGACTGATCAGTGCTGTCCCAGTAAATATCCCTCTGAGCAGTACCGATTTCAGACGAGACTGTACTGAGTAACACAGCGCAATGAGAAGTACTGGACAGTCTTTGTGTAAATATCTATCGCACAGGGCCATTGCTTCTCGCAGGTTGTCTTAAGGGGAGCTGACTTGAGACAGCAAAGGGCAGTGGGAATTACTGGACAGTCTGTAACTTTGTACATATCGATCACATGGTATCATTGCTTCACTCTTATTGTTACAGAGAGGCACCGCGACAGCACAGGATGGTGAGAAATACTGGGCAATGTCTGTGTAAATATCTATCACAGAGCATCGTTGCATCTCTCTAACTAATAAAACGGGAAATGAAAACATTAATGGTAAGTGACGCGGCAGGTTGTTAAAGGCAGATATGGGTTCGACGACAAGGAAAATTAGGAGAAAGGTTAAGAGGAAATATAACTTAGGAGAAGTTACTGATCGAGGTGTTAAGATTAAGAACAGAGGTTAAAAAAAAAGCCAACATAAGTTACTTTACATGAATGCTCGTAGTATTCAGAATAAGGTAAATGAGTTGATGGCGCAAATCATCGTGAATGACTATGATTTAGTGGCCATTACTAAAACATGGTTAAAGGATGGTCATGACTGGGAGTTAAATATCCGATGGTATCAAACCTTTCGGAAGGACAGAGTGGATGGTAAGGGAGGTGGTGTAGCTCTGATATTTAAGGATGGCATCCAGGCAACAGTAAGGGATGACATCGGTGCTATGGAGGATCAGGTTGAATCCATTTGGGTGGAAATCAGGAATAGTAAGGCGAAAAAGTCACTGATAGGAGTGATCTATAGGCCACCAAATAGTAACATTATGGTGGGGCAGGCAATAAACAAAGAAATAACAGATGCATGTAGAAATGGTACAGCAGTTATCATGGAGGATTTTAATCTACATGTTGATTGGTTTAAACAGGTCGGTCAAGGCAGCCTTCGGGAGGAGTTTACAGAAGGTATCCGCGATAGATTCCTAGAACAGTATGTAATGGAACCTACGAGGGAACAAGCGGTCCTAGATCTGGTCCAGTGTAATGAGACAGGATTGATTCAGGATCTCATAGTTAGGGATCCTCTCGGAAGGAGCGATCACAATACGGTGGAATTTAAAATACAGATGGAGGGTGAGAAGGTAAAATCAAGCACTAGTGTTTGTGCTTAAACAAAGGAGGTTACAATGGGATGAGAGAAGAACTAGCTAAGGTAGACTGGGAGCAAAGACTTTATGGTGAAACAGTTGAGGAACAGTGGAGAACCTTCCAAGTGATTTTTCACACTACTCAGCAAAGGTTTATACCAACAAAAAGGAAGGACGGTAAAAAGAGGGACAATCGACCGTGGATATCTAAGGAAATAAGGGAGAGCATCAAATTGAAGGAAAAAACATACAAAGTAGCAAAGATTAGTGGAAGGCTAGAGGACTGGGAAATCTATAGGGGGCAACAGAAAGCTACTAAAAAAGCTATAAAGAAGAGTACGATAGATTATGAGAGTAAACTTGCTCAGAATATAAAAACAGATAGTAAAAGTTTCTACAAATACATAAAACAAAAAAGATTGGCTAAGGTAAATATTGGTCCTTTAGAGGATGAGAAGGGAGATTTAATAATGGGAGATGAGGAAATGGCTGAGGAACTGAACAGGTTTTTTGGGTCGGTCTTCACAGTGGAAGACACAAATAACATGCCAGTGACTGATGGAAATGAGGCTTTGACAGGTGAGGACCTTGAGAGGATTGTTATCACCAAGGAGGTAGTGATGGGCAAGCTAATGGGGCTAAAGGTAGACAAGTCTCCTGGACCTGATGGAATGCATCCCAGAGTGCTAAAATAGATGGCTAGGGAAATTGAAAATGCACTAGTGATAATTTACCAAAATTCACTAGACTCTGGGGTGGTCCCAGCAGATTGGAAATTAGCAAACGTGACAGCACTGTTTAAAAAAGGAGAGAGGCAGAAAGCGGGTAATTATAGGCCAGTGAGCTTAACTTCAGTAGTAGGGAAGATGCTGGAATCTATCATCAAGGAAGAAATAGCGAGGCATCTGGATGGAAATTGTCCCATTGGACAGACGCAGCATGGGTTCATAAAGGGAAGGTCGTGCCTAACTAATTTAGTGGAATTTTTTGAGGACATTAACAGTGCGATAGATAACGGGGAGCCAAAGGATGTGGTATATCTGGATTTCCAGAAAGCCTTTTGTCAAGGTGCCACACAAAAGGTTGTTGCATAAGATTAAAATGCATGGCATTAAGGGGAAAGTAGTAGCATGGATAGAGGATTGGTTAATGAATAGAAAGCAAAGAGTGGGGATTAATGGGTGTTTCTCTGGTTAGCACGCAGTAGCTAGTGGTGTCCCTCAGGGATCAGTGTTGGGCCCACAACTGTTCACAATTTACATAGATGATTTGGAGTTGGGGACCAAGGGCAATGTGTCCAAGTTTGAAGACGACACTAAGATAAGTGGTAAAGCAAAAAGTGCAGAGGATACTGGAAGTCTGCAGAGGGATTTGGATAGGCTAAGTGAATGGGCCAGGGTCTGCCAGATGGAATACAATGTTGACAAATGTGAGGTTATCCATTTTGGTAGGAATAACAGCAATTTTAAATGATAAAATATTAAAACATGCTGCTGTGCAGAGAGACCTGAGTGTGCTAGTGCATGAGTCGCAAAAAGTTGGTTTTCAGGTGCAACAGGTGATTAAGCAGGCAAATGGAATTTTGTCCTTCATTGCTAGAGGGGTGGATTTTAAGACTAGGGAGGTTCTGCTGCAACTGTATAAGGTGTTAGTGAGGCCACACCTGGAGTATTGTGTTCAGTTTTGGTCTCCTTACTTGCGAAAGGACGTACTGGCACTGGAGGGTGTGCAGAGGAGATTCACTAGGTTAATCCCAGAGCTGAAGGGGTTGGATTACGAGGAGAGGTTGAGTAGACTGGGTCTGTACTCGTTGGAATTTAGAAGGATAAGGGGGGATCTTATAGAAACATATAAGATTATGAATGGAATAGATAGGATAGATGCGGGCAGGTTGTCTCCACTGGCGGATGAAAGCAGAACTAGGGGGCATAGCCTCAAAATAAGGGGAAGTAGATTTAGGACTGAGTTTAGGAGGAACTTCGTCACCAAAAGGGTTGTGAATCTATGGAATTCCTTGCCCAGTGAAGCAGTGGAGGCTCCTTCATTAAATGTTTTTAAGATAATGATAGATAGTTTTTTGAAGAATAAAGGGATTAAGGGTTCAGGTGTTCGGGCCGGAAAGTGGAGCTGAGTCCACAAAAGATCAGCCATGATCTCATTGAATGGTGGAGCAGGCTCGAGGGGCCAGATGGCCTACTCCTGCTCATAGTTCTTATGTTCTTATGTTCTATTGCTGAGAGATCTGTACTAGGACTGCAGAGGACAGTGCGAAGCACTTGACACTAAATGTGCAAATAAAAATCTCATTGTATCATTGCTTCTCTCTGGCAGTCTCATGGACAGCTGTTTTGGGACAGCAGAAGACAGTGAAGATTACTGGACAGCCTGTAACTGTGCAAATATCTATCCCGACATATAACCCGCTAAAACTATAAAATATAAGAGCTTCATAGAACTAATCATCCCAACGACTTCATTATCTTTCCACATCTGTCTTAAAGTTCAGAGAATTTTGAAAGTGGCAAAACAAATGGAAAGGTAGTCAAGAAAGCATATGAAATGCTTTCCTTCATTGGACAGGTCATCGAATATAAAAGCTGGCAGGTCATGCTACAGTTGTCCAGAAACTTGGTCTGGCCGATTTGGAATATTGTGTACAATGCAGGTCGCTAAGCGGAGAGGCTGAATAGACTCGGATTGTTTTCATTAGGACGGCGGAGGTTGATGTGTGACCTGATACAGGTCTACAAGGTTATGAGAAGCATCGATAGAGTGGACTTGCAGGATCTCATTCCCAGGGTGGAGAGGTCAGTCACCAGGGGCCATAGCTTTAATGTGGGTGAGTCAATTTTTACAGCAGCTGTGCGAGGCAGGTACTTTGCACAGAGGGTGGTGAGTGACAGGAGAATGTGGACGCAGATAAAGGCCGAGTTAGACATTGATGTCTGGAGACATTTAGGGATGGATAAATTATGTTGGCCATGTGTAAGATGGGACATGGCAGAAGGAACAAAAAAACAGCTCGTGATATTCTGTTCACAGCAGTAAACGATAAAAATAACTCTTTTCTGGGAGCCCATTCAGACAGAGACAATGATACCATGAGATAGATGGTTCCACAAGGGGGAATCTCCTGTAACATGACTGATCTAGTGTATGGGCTTCAACGCAACTGCAGTTAGCCACTGTGCCGAGAAAATCTCTCTTTCCTTATTGTTTAAAGTAATGATTGGCTCCTGCTCTGGACTACATTTGAGTGCAGATTCCCAGAATCCTGGTTAATATTTCCTTTTCTCTGAAATGGCGGAGTTGGACAATGAGTTCTCGGGAAATTTAGGGATGGACAAGTCATGCTGGCTTGCGTGACACAGAGCATGGCAGAAGGAACAAAAAGCAGCTCATCATATTCTTTTTCACAACACGAATATAAAAACATACCTCTTCCCTGGGAGCCCTTCTCCAAGCAATTCTCCAAGCGCCAGACTGTAGAAAAACACCAGAATCAATCAAACACAATGTATTCAAATCAAATATATATAGTTCCAAGCTCATCTGTCCCACAACAATTCTCAAACATTCTGGACAATTGCAAGATTTGCACAGCACATGGAGACGGGTGAACTGAACTTTTCCACTGCACGGAGCAGGTTTAATAATAACGATTCAATTCAAACCCACATACTGGAGATCTGACACAGTAATAACACATACTTGAGCAGTTCAGCAGGTCAGGCACGTCGATGAAGATAAACCTGGTTAAAGATTCAGTTCAAGATGTTCTTCCATCAAAACTGAAGAATTTAAGAAATGTCAGAGTAAATAAACTGGCGGAAGTGAGCAGTGGTCAGGGTGAACAAAGGAGATCTGTGAGAGGGTGGAGACCAACAACATTGAAGAACAAAATATTTCATGATAAAAAGAGAGAGAAACGACTTCGCCAAGGGGTAGTTGTGCCTACCAAATCTGTTAGAATTCACCGAGGAGTTGGCGAGGAAGTTGGACAGAGGAGAACATGTGGACGTGATGTACTAGCATTTCCATAAGGCCTTTGACAAGGTGCCGTGCAGGAGGTTGCCAAATAAGATAATAGACTATGGTGTTGCGGGCAAGATACTGGCGTAGATAGATGATTGTCTGATTGGCAGAAGGCATAGTGTCAGGATAAAGGGGTCTTGTTCAGGATGGCTGTCGGTGGGTTTTATGTCATGGGATACTGATGCAGTTACAGACTGTCCAGTAAATCACTCTGGCATGTGCAGTTCCAGTGCCGCTTCCTCTAAAACAGTTCCAGAAAACAATGATATTATGGGATAGATATTTACAATTTTTAAAGACTGTCCTGTAATTCTCACTGAATTGTACTCTCCCAGTACAGCACCAACTGACACTGTATCCCTCCATTACCCGCCCGTTCATTAGCCTATCAAGATACATCTGAAACACTGCTATCGTTCCGGACTCCACCACCTCCACTGGCGACTCGTTACAGCGACCCACCAATATTTAGGTGACAAAACGTTCCCCGAACATCGCCCCTAGGCATCGCCCTCTCACCATGAACTTGTGCCCGCTTCTAATTGAGGCTTCTGACTATTCACATTGTCTATACCTCTCGTAATTTTGAACCTCAGTCATGTGACTCCTCAGCCTCCGTCTTTCCAATGGAAAAAAGACGAATTTATTCAAACTCTCTACAACAGCTAACACCCTCCAGACCAGGCAACAGACTCGTAAAGCTTGTGTGCACTCTCTCATAGGCTTCCACGTCCTTCTGGTCGTGTGGCGACCACAACTGCTGCGATATTCCAAATGTGGACTAGCTAACGTTTAATACAACAGTAACATGACCTGCCAACTCCTGTACTCAATGCCCGTCCCATGAAGGCAAGCATGCTGTATGTCTTGTTCGCCACATTATCCACCTGCTTTGCCACTTTCATGGAAGGATGGACCTGAACGCCCAGATCCCTCTTATGACAATCGTCCCAAAGGTCTAATTTAATGCATAATTCACAGCTGGATTTTATCTTCCAAAATGCATTACCTCGCATTTGACAGGATTGTACTCCATCTACAATTTCTCAACCGAACTCTCCAATCTCTCTATATTTTGCTGCATTCTCAGACAGTCCACTTCACGACCTCAATTCTCAAACAATCTGGACAATTGCAAGAATTGTACAGCACATGGAGACGGATGAACTGACCTTTTCCACTGCACAGAGCAAGTTTAATAATAACGATTCAATTCAAACCCACATACTGGAGATCTGACACAGTAATAACACATACTTGAGCAGTTCAGCAGGTCAGGCACGTCGGTGAAGATAAACCTGGTTAAAGACTCAACTCAAGCTATGTAATGTCATCTGCAAACTTTCTAATCAGACCATGTACATGTTCCTCCAGATTCTTTATATGTATTACAAACAGTGGTGCCAAAACTGATCCCTGTGGAACACCAGTGGCTACAGATCCACATTCAGAAAAGCTCCCTTCCACTGTTCCTCTCTGTTTTCTACATCCAATCTAGTTCTTTCTTCATCCAAACCTCTGGATTACCTAGTCTTTTCGACATGGAGCTGATCCCCGAGATTTCATTGAGACAGGGCAGCAGGCCAAGCAGAGAAGTTCACAGTTTGAACAAGGTAGAGAATTAAATGAATCGGAAGCTCACAGGCAAGCTTGTGGTCTGAATGGAGGTATTGCGTGCCGTTTCACCACTTCCATGACTGTGATACACTGTGTATCCTCAGCTGCCGCCTCTTCCCCAGAAGCATCAATTTAAACACGGATGCTTAACTGAAAACAGACTTTCACGTCCACAATTTGGAGCAGGCCTCAAAATCTGGTTGCGGCTGAATTTATACCTGATAACTTAGATGTGGAAAACAAAAAAGGATTGAGGAGAATTGATTCCAAACGTTCATTCAGTGAAAGATTCGTCAAATATCACCACGGGTGGAGGGTGGTTTAAAGAATAGGTTAGAAGCAAGAATAATAACACTTGCTAACTTGGTCATCTTCGTTAGTGATCAAAACATGAGTCATCATCGTGATCGTCCTTGCGAGTCTGATGACCAATGTGTAATCTTCAGCGAAATCTACGAGACAAGAATTCACCCGAGCTGCCCATGATTTATGTGGTTCATCCAACCTGATGTGGGCGAAAAAACAACACTTAAAGTAAAATTCAGCAGATGATAAAAAATGAATAACAAAAGAACAAAACACGGACACAATGCTAAGTATCTGAGAACTGAATTCACTACTAAAATATATAGAACTATTAATTTCATATTTATTTGGAAGGAGTAGATACAATATTTTCCAGGTGCCAGAGTTTCCAGATGAGGGCAGGTTGTTTCCACTGGTGGGTGAAAGCAGAACTAGGGGGCATAGCCTCAAAATTAGGGGAAGTAGATTTAGGACTGTGTTTAGGAGGAACATCTTCACCCAAAGGCTTGTGAATCTATGGAATTCCTTGCCCAGTGAAGCAGTAGAGACTCCTTCATTAAATGTTTTTAAGAAAAAGAGAGATAGTTTTTTGAAGAATAGAGGGACTAAGGGTTATGATGTTCGGGCCGGAAAGTGGAGCTGACTCCACAAAAGATCAGCCATGAACTCATTGAATGGTGGAGCAGGCTCGAGGGGCCAGATGGCCTACTCCTGCTCCTAGTTCTTATGTTCTTATGTTCTTAATATGAGTGTAAGTTAGCTATCAACATAGAATAAAGTTGCATGCGTTTTATTCTAAATATAAAAGATAAGAGATCTCAGAATAGACATTGGACAACTGGAAAATGACGCTGGGAAGTACTAATTGAGAAAAAGGAATTGGAAGAGAATCTGAAAGGTACTTGGCATCCGTCTTCACAGTGGAAGACACCAATGAGACACGAGAACGGCTAGAGAATCAGGGGGCAGAAGTGAGTGAGGGGCCATTACTAAGGATACAGTGTTTGGGAAAAGAAAAGGTGTGGGGACGGATTAGTCACCCAGACCGTTTCCACCACACACTTGCTTTCTGACGGGGACAGTTGAGGAGATTGTGCAGGCATTGGTGGTGATCTTTCAGGAATCATTATCGGCAGTGAGGTCCACTGCGGAGGTTAAAATTGCAAATTTAACACTCTGAATAAGGAGGGAGGGAGGCAGAAGACGGAAAATTATCGTCCGTTTAGCCTGATTTCGGTTATTTGTAAGGTTTTAGAGTCATTTATTAAGGATAACATTGAGGAGTACTACAGCTTCGCCTTCAATACCATAATCCCAGCCAAACACATATCAAAGCTCCAAAACCTAGGACGTGGCTCCTCACTCTGCAATTGCATGCTCAAGTTTCTGACCACAGACCACAATCAGTAAGAATTAACAACAACACCTCCTCCACAATAGTCTTCAATACCGGGGCCCTGCAAGGCCGCGTACTTAGCCCCCTCCTATACTCTCTGTACACACACAACTGCGTGGCACAATTTGGTTCCAACTCCATCTAAACGTTTGCTGACGACACGGCAATGGTGGGCCGGATCGCGAATAGCGACGAGTCAGAATACAGGAGGGAGATTGAGAACCTACTGGAGTGGTGCAACGACGTCAATCTATCTCTCAATGCCACCAAAACTAAAGAGCTAGACATTGAATTCAGAAAGCAAATTACTGTACACAACCCTGTCAGCATCAACGGGACCGAGGTGTTGATGGTTAACAGCTTCAAATTCCTAGAGGCACACATCACCAAAAATCTGTCCTGGTCCACCCACATCGAGGCTACCATCAAGAAAGCACAACAGCGCCTATACGTCCTCAGAAAGCTAAGGAAATTCCGCATGTCCACAGTAACTCATAGATTATCATAGAATTTACAGTGCAGAAGGAGGCCATTCGGCCCATCGAGTCTGCACCGGCTCTTGGAAAGAGCACCCATCCCAAGGTAAACACCTCCACCCTATCCCCATAACCCAATAACCCCACCCAACACTAAGGGCAATTTTGGACACTAAGGGCAATTTATCATGGCCAATCCACCTAACCTGCACATCTTTGGACTGTGGGAGGAAACCGGAGCACCCGGAGGAAACCCACGCACACACGGGGAGGATGTGCAGACTCCGCACAGACATGTGACCCAAGCCGGAACCGATCCTGGGACCCTGGAGCTGTGAAGCAATGGTGCTACCCACAATGCTACCGTGCTGCCCCCTTTTATGGATGCACCATAGAAAGCATCTTATCTGGCTGCCTCACACCTGGTATGGTAACTGCTCGTCCCAAGACCTCATGAAACTTCAGAGAGTCATGAAGACAGCCCAGTCCATCACACGAACCTGCCTCCCATCCATTGACTCTATGCACACCTATCGCTGACTGGTGAATGCGGGCAGCATAAACAAAGACTCCGCCCACCCGGCTTATTCAAATCTTCCAACTTCTTGCATCGGGCAGGAGACACAAGAATCTGAGAACATGCACGAACACGATCAAAGATAGCTTCTTCCCAGCTGTTACCGACTACTAAACGGCCCTATGATGGACTGAACTTAGTAACACTATACCACTGTATGCTTCACCCGACGCCGGTGTCTATGTATTTACATGTGCGTCGTGTGTTGCCCTATCATGTATTTTCTTTTCTTTTACTTTATTTCTTATGGACTTCATGATCTAGTTGAGCTGCTCGTAGAAAAATACTGCACCTCGGTCCACATAATAATAAACAAATCCAATCCAATCTAACTGCATGGGAAATAGGACTGAGTCACCATTGCTTCGTTAGTGCGAAATCATGCCTGACAACTCTCTTATATTTTCATAAGACGCACCAAGTAAGTTAGACAAAAGAGAACCTAGGACTGGAGCCATTTAGATTTCCAGAAGACCTTAGGTAATGTGCCGTACAGAAAGCCGCCAAATCAGAGCCCATGTCATTAGGGCAAGTTACTGGCATGGATAGATGCTTGGATAGTTGGCATTGACAGAGAGTGGGGACAAAGTGATCTTTTTCAGGATGGCACATGGTGATGACGCTTGTTCCGCAGGGGACAGTGTTGGGACGACAACTATTCGTGATATACACAAGCGATCTTTCAGAAGGAAGTGCGTGCATTGTTGCAACGTTTGCTGATGATTCCAATATATAGAAAGGGACAAGTAACTTTTTCTAAGTGGGAGGCTGCAGAAGGACTTTACCAGGCTGGGAGAGTGGGTAACGAAGAAGCAAATGAAATATGATATGTAACATCGTGCTTTTAAATACTTTGGCGGGGCAAATATTTTCTGGCACCATTTTCTCAATGGGAAAAATCGTTGGCTATCAGAAGCATAAAGAGAAGCCCCAGTTAAATATTCGGTGTAAGTTACCATTGAAGCTCAGCTGGTAGTTGGGAAGGCAAATGTACATGTTAGATTTCATGTTGAGGTGGCTACAATACAAGACACGGATGTACTGTTGAGTCTGTATAATGCTCTGCTCAGACTCCATTTGCAATATTGTGAGTAGTTTTAGGCGTCTAAAAGGGCCATCCTTTAGGGCGCTTCACAAAAGGCTCTGGGGCAAACTCAGAGAGTGTCCTTAAGACATAGATGAATATGTTATTGATAAATAACGAGACCGACGGCAGAATTGACAATACAGCTCATATTTCTTACCTGGTTAAATTACGGAATAGATATTTAAACAGTTACAAATTGTCTAGTGATTCTCACTGACCTGTGCTGTCCCAAAACTGCTCCCTCTGAAACAGCCGGAGAGAAGTAATGCTAAACTGGGATAAATATTTACACATCTCCGATCGAGTGATTCGTACAGTCCTCTGTGATCCCAGCACAGCTCCCTCTGTAACAGTCAGAGAGAAGCAATGATACCATGGGTGGATATCTGCACAGAGACTATCCCGTAATTCTCACTGAGTTATGCTGACCCCGTACAGCTCCCCCTGAAAAAGACAGAGCGAAGCAGTGAAATAATGGGACATATATTTAGACGGAGGCTGTCCAGTAATTCTGGCTGACCTATGCTTCCCCAGTACAACTCCCTCTAAATCATTCAAAAGAGCCGATGATACCGTGTTACATCAGAGTTAACAAACCAGGGGATGTGAGGAGTGGGACTAATTTTAAAAATGATCACAGGATCATACATTTACAGTGCAGAAGGAGGCTCTTCGGCCCGTCGAGTCTGCACCGGCGCTTGGAAAGAGCGCCCTACTTATGTCGTCGCCTCCACCCTATTTACCAGTAACCCCACGTCACTTTGTGTACACTAAGGGTCAATTTCGCATGGCCAATCCATCTAACCTGCACACCTTAGGAACTTGGGAAGAAACCGCAGCACTTGGACGATACCCACTCTGACGAGAGGGGAAAGTGCAAGCTCCACACAGACAGTCAACCGAGGCCAGAAATTAACCGGGGTTCTCTGGAGTTCTGGGAGAGCAGTGCTAGCCATTGTGCCACCTTGTCGCCGTGCCGAGAAGTTGTGTGTGAGGGTGGAACCCAATAAATATTGAAGAACAACACATTTCTGTATGGAAAGACAGGGGGACTGTTAATGGATGGAGTCATGAAACAAAGATTGTGCCGAAATGAGGTCTGATTAATACACGAAACTCATCTGAATGTAACATGATGAGCGAAAGAAACAAAACAAGACCAGCAAAGTGAAACACAAATCAAACACAGAAAGAAAGATGGAAACAGAGGTTTTGGGGTAAAGTTGTTTCACTCAATTTTGAGTCCAGAAATACAAAGGACCAAGGACAAATAACATTGCAGCGTAGGAACAGGCTCCTCTGTCCACCAAGCCTGCGCCTATCCAGATTCCTTATTTCGGCCTACTACATATTGCCCAAAAGATCTGTACCCCACCATTACCCACCCGTTCACCCGTCTATCAAGATACATGTGTTCCCCGCACAGCCGCCCGAACCTTACCCCCTCTCACCATGAACCTGTTCCCGCCGCGCGTAACTGAGACTTCCACCCTGGGAAAAATACTTCTGACTATTCACCCTGTCTATATCACCCGTAATTTTACAGGCATCAGTTAGGTCTCCTGTCAGCTCCCGTCTTTACAATAAAACAGTCCGAGTTTATTCAACCTGTCCTCACAGGTAACACGCACCGGACCAGCCAACATCCAGGAAAAAAATATTTGCTCTCGCTGCAAAGCAACCACCTCGTGTGGAGACGAGAATTGCACGCAATATTCCAAATGTGGCCCAGCTTAAGTTTATACAACTGTAACATCACCTGCTAACTCTTGTACTCAATGCCAGTCCCGATTAAGGCAAGCATGCCGTATGCATTCTTGAACACCTTATCCAACTGCATTGCTAATTTCTTGGAACTATGGACCTGATGCCCAGATCTCTCTGTATGTCAATGATGAAGGATTGTGCCATTTGCTCTTCCAAAATGCATCACCTCGCATTTCTCCGGATTGAACGCCATCTGTTAATTATCTGCCTAACAGTCCATTCTATCTGTATTCTGTTGTATTCCCAGAGAGACCCTTCACGATCTGCAACTCTAGCTATCGTAATGCCATCTGCATACTTGCTAATCAGACCATCGACATTTTCGGCCAGATATTTATATGTATTGCAAACAACAGTGGTCCCATCTCTGATCGCTGTGGAACACCACAGGCTACAGATCTCCATTCTGAAATACTCCCGTCCACTCTTACTCTCTGTGTTCTACAGCCAAGCCAGTTTCTATTCCATCCAAAGAGGAGGATTGGGAGTCTGGACGAGAAGGAGCTGATTCTCGAGATTGCATTGAGCTTCACTGGAACATTGAAGCGGACAAAAAGCAGAACGGTTACAGTTAGAGCAAGGTGGAGAATTTAAAGAATCGGAAGCTCATGGCCAAGCTTGTGGAGGCTTAGATGAATTGTGTGCCTTTGCCACAACTTCCTTGTCTGCGAAACTCTATGTATCCTCAGCTGCCACCTTTACCCACGAGGCACCAATTTAAATACGCTTCCTTAATTGCATACACACTCCGAACCCCAGAATATGGATAAGCCCTCTGGTCTCGCCTGAATTTATAACTGATAATATCGACAATGTAAAAGAAAAAGGGAATTAGGTGAATTAATTCCAAAACATTATTTCGGAGTGTCCTTGAGACAGACATGAATAGGTTATTGATTAATAAGGAAATCCAGCAGCCGAATGGCCCAATGTTGCTCACATTTCTTCTGCTCATACCGGATTATATCACGGGATAGATAATTCCACTTACAGACTGTCGAGCAATTCTCACTGACCGGTGTTGTCCCAAAACAGCTCCCGCTGGAACAGCCAGAGAGAATAAATTATACCATTGGATAAACACTTACAATGAGACTGTCCAGTGATTCTCATTGTTCTTTCCTGTTCCAGCACAGCAGCCTCTGAAACATTCAGATAGAAGCTATGATATCATGGTATATATATTTGTACAGTGGCAGACTGTCCAATAATTCGCACTGACCTGTGCTGTGATAATACAGCTTCCGCTGAAACAGTCAGAGGGAAGCAATGAGACCATGGGATAGATATTTGCTCAGTTATAGACGGTCCAATAATTCTCACTGACCTCTGCTGTCCCAATTACAGTTCATTTTGGAACAGTCAGATAGAAGCAATTGTACGTGCAGTAGATATTATCACAGAGACTGTCCAGTAATTCTCACTCACCCGTGCTGAACCTGATGGACTCCTCTTAAACAGACAGAGAGAAGCATTTAATACTGGGAGAGATATCTACACGGAGACAGTCCAGTAATTCTGACTGAACTGCGGTGTCGCAGTGCAGCTCCCTCTGAAACAGACAGCGAGAAGCAATGATACAATGCACATCTATTTGAACAGAGGCTGACCTGTAATTCTACCTGACTGTTCTGGCCCAGTACCGCTCTATCTGAAACAGACAGAGAGACGCAATAATATCATGGGATAGATAATTACACGTTGCCTGTCCAGTAAATCTGACTGACCTGAGTAGTCCCAGTACAGCTCGCTCTGAAACATTCAGAGAGAGAACAATGAAACTATGGGGTAGTTATGTCCACATATGTGTCCTGTGCTGTAACTTGACTGACATGGTTTATGGATATCCAGCAGAGGGCAGCAGATCGGAGCCGCTGATTGGCTGTTGCGGGGAAAATTTGCATCATGCATTGCGGTCACTGTATCCAGAAGGTGTACCTGAGCAAGATACCCTCCCTGTTCAAGTGAAGGCAAGCATCCAGCAGAGGGCAACAGAGCGGAGCCGCTGATTGACTGTTGCGGAGAAGATTTGCATAAGTGCATTGCGGTCACTGTATCCAGAAGGTGGTTGTGGAGGAGCTGTTGTCAAGTGACAGTTAAACCGTAAACACTTCTTCAATGTTTCACTCCCTACCTTCTCCTCTTACCAAAAAAACCCAATCACTGTAAGGATCCAGCCGAGTAAAGATCAAGAGGGAGACTCGAGAGCAGGTAGAAGTAGAAAGAGGTTGGACCGTGACGTCACGCAGCTGGAAAGTGATTGGCTGGTGACTGGTAAGTAGTTTTTCTATTCACTGAGGTGTGTTGCTAAGGTAAGGTTTTTCTATTTCAATTTTTTTTTTATCGTGTAATTGATAACAATTTTTCTCTTTTTTTCCTTTTTCATTTATCTATTATTTGATATTTTAGTTGGATTAAGTTAAGCTTAAGATTAAAAATGGTAGAAGATCTCAGACCCATGTTATGCTCCATTTGCTCAATGCGGGAGCTCAGGGACATGGCTGATGTCTAGGGCTCCTTCACGTGCCGGAAGTGTGTCCAGATGCAGCTCTTGTTGGACAGAATTAGGGCTCTGGAGCTGCCGATGGACTCACTTTGGAGCATTCGCGGTGCTGAGGAGGTCGTGGATAGCACGTTTACCAAATTGGTCACACCACAGATTAGGATTGCTGAGGGAGAAAGGGAATGGGTGACCAAAAGGCAGAGGAAAAGCAGGAAGGCAGTGCAAGTGCCCCTTGCGGTCATCTCCCTCCAAAACAGGTAAACCGTTTTGGATACTGTTGGGAGAGATCGCTCACCAGGGGAAGGCAGCAGTCGCCAGGTTCATGGCACCCTGGCTGGCTCTGCTGTACAGAAGGGCGGGGGAAAGAGTGGAAGGGTTATAGTCATAGGGGATTCAATTGTAAGGGGAGTGGATAGGCGGTTCTGTGGTCGAAAACGAGACTCCCGAATGGTATGTTGCCTCCCAGGTGCACGGGGATGTCTCAGATCGGCTGCGGGACATTCAGAAGGGGGAGTGTGAACAGCCAGTTGTGGTGGTGCATATAGGCACCAATGATATAGATTAAAAACGGGATGACTTCCGACAAGCAAAATGTAGTGAGTTTCGAGCAAAGTTACAAAGTCGGACCTCAGAGGTAGGAATTTCAGTATTGCTACCAGTGCCACGTGGTCGACAGAATAGAAATGAAAGAATAGGCAAAATGAAAGTCTGGCTTGAGAGATGGTGCAGGAGAAAGGGGTTCATATTTTTGGGACATTGGGACCACTACTACAGATTGGACGGTCTACAGCTGGACCGGATTGGAACCAATGTCCTTGGGGGTGCTTTTGCTAACGCTGTTGGGGAGGTTCTAAACTAAAGCCGCAGGGGGATGGGAACCAAATGAGGAGATTAATGGACAGTAAGGAGGTGTAACTAAAGACTGTAAGAAATTAGATCATGAAGTCACCGTGACTAAGGGGAAGATTAGGCAGGGAGCAGATGATCAACGCAAAGTGACTGGTGGTCTGTGGTGCATTTGCTTTAATGCAAGAAGTGTAGTAGGTAACGCAGATGAACTTAGGGCTTGAATTAGTACCTGGGAGTATCATCTTATTGCTATTACTGAGACTTGGTTGAGGGAAGGGCATGACTGGCAACTAAATATCCCAGGGTATCGATGCTTCAGGCGGGATAGAGAGGGAGGTAAAAAGGGGTGGGGGAGTTGCATTACTAGACAGAGAGGATATCACAGCTGTGCTGAAGGAGGGCACTATGGAGGAGTCGAGCAGTGAGGCGATATGGGCAGCGCTCAGAAATAGGAAGGGTGCGGTAACAATGATGGGGCTGTACTACATACCTCCCAACAGCGAGAGTGAGATAGAGGTACAAATATGTAAACAGATTATGGAAAGATGTCGGAGCAACACGGTGGTGGTGATTGGAGATTTTAATTTTCCCAACATTGACTGGGATACACTTAGTGTCAGAGATCTAGATGGAGCAGAATTTGGAAGGAGCATCCAGGAGGGTTTTCTACAGCAATATGTAAATAGTCCAACTCGTTAAAGGGCATTAATGGCCCTAGTGTTGGGGAATGAGCCCGGCCAGGTGGGTATAATTTCAGTGGGGGATTAATTTGGGAATACCGATCACAATTCCGTAAGTTTTAGAATACTCACGGACAAAGACGAGAAGGGTCCTAAAGGAAGATTGCTAAATTGGCGGAAGGCCAACTATACCAAAATTCGGCATGAGCTGGGGATTGTGGTTCGGGAACAGCTGTTTGAAGCTAAATACACATTTGATATGCGGGAGGCTTTTAAAGAGAGGTTGATTAGAGTGCAGGACAGACATGTTCCTGTGAAAATTAGGAATAGAAATGGCAAGATAAGGGAACCATGGATGACAGGTGAAATTGGGAGACTAGCTATGAAGAAAAAGGGAGCATAAATAAGGTCTAGGCGACTGAAGACAGACGGAGTTCTGGAAGAATATCGGGAATGTAGGACCAATCTGAAACGTGGAATTAAGGGGACTAAAAAGGGTCATGAAATATCTTTAGCAAACAGTGTTAAGGAAAATCCCAAAGCCTTTTATTCATATATAAGGAGCAACAGGAGAACTAGAGAAAGGGTTGGCCCACTCAAGGACAAAGGAGGAAAGTTATACGTGGAGTCCGAGAAAATGGTTGAGATTCTTAACGAGTACTTTGCATCGGTATTCACCGAGGAGAGGGACATGACGGATGTTGAGGTTAGGGATAGATGTTTGATTACTCTAGATCAAGCCAGCATAAGGAGGGAGGATGTGTTGGGTATTCTAAAAGGCATTATGATGGACAAGTCCCCAGGTCCGGATGGGATCTATCCCAGGTTACTGAGGGGAGTGAGAGAGGAAATAGCTGGGCCCTTAACAGATATCTTCGCAGCATCATTGAACACTGGCGAGGTAGCAGAGGACTGGCGAATTGCTAATCTTGTCCACTTGTTTAAGAACGGTAGCAGGAATAATCCAGGTAATTATAGACCGGTGAGCGTGGCGCCAGTGGTAGGCATGCTGCGAGGGAAGATATTGAGGGAGAGGATCTGTTCCGATTTGGAAGAAAATGGGGTTATCAGTGAAAGGCAACATGGTTTTGGGCAGGGAAGGCCATGTCTTACCAACTTAATAGAATTATTTGAGGAAGTGACAAAGTTGATTGATGAGGGAAGGGCTGTAGATATCATATACATGTCAGTAAGGCATATGATCATGTTCCCCATGGTAGGCTAATGGAGAAAGTGAAGTCTCATGGGTTCCAGGGTGTACTAGCTAGATGGATAAAGAACTGGCTGGGCAACAGGAGACAGAGAGTAATAGTGGAAGGGAGTTTCTCAAAATGGAGAAACCAGTGGTGTTCCCCAGGGATCCGTGCTGGGACCACTGTTGTTTCTGATATACATAAACGATCTGGAGGAAGGTATAGGTGGTCTGATTATCAAGTTTGCAGATGACACTAAGATTGGTGGAGTAGCAGATAGTGAAGGGGGCTGTCAGAGAATACAGCAGAATATAGATAGATTGGAGAGTTGGGTGGAGAAATGGCAGATGGAGTTCAATCCGGGCAAATGCGAGGTGATGCATTATGGAAGATCCGATTCAAGAGCGAACTATACGGTAAATGAAAAAGCCCTGGGGAAAATTGGTGTATAGAGAGATCTGGGTGTTCAGTTCCATTGTACCTGAAGATGGCTGCGCAGGTCGATAGAGTGGTCAAGAAGGCATACAGCATGCTTTCCTTCATCGGAAGGGGTATTGAGTACAAGACGGAGGTTGAGGGGGGAACCTCATTGAGGTCTACAAAATCATGAGAGGTATAGACAGCGTGGATAGCAAGAAGCTTTTTCCCAGAGTGGGGGACTCAATTACTAGGCGTCACGAGTTCAAGGTGACACGGGAAACGCTTAAGGGAGATATGCGTGGAAAGTTCTTTCCACAGAGGGTGATGGGTGCCTGGAACGCATTGCCGGAGGAGGTGGTAGAGGTGGGCACGATAGCGCCATTTAAGATGTATCTAGACAGATACATGAATGAGCACGGAGCAGAGGGATACAGATCCTTAGAAAATAGGCGACAGTTTTAGATAGAGAATCTGGACCGGCGCAGGCTTGGAGGGCCGAAGGGCCTGTTCCTGTGCTGTAATTTTTATTTGTTCTTCTTTCTTTGTTCTTTGAAACACAAACTGCAGTCAGCCCCGTGCCGATGAAATATTTCTATCCTTACTTCTTGGCGTGATGATTCGCTCCTGCTCTGGTCTACATGTGACCGAATATCCACAGAATTCTGGATGAATGTGACCTTCCCTATGAAATTGCCGAGTTAGACACTGCATTCATGGGAAATCTAGGGAAGGATAAATCATGCTAGCCTTGTGTGAGGTGGCACATGGCGGAATGAACAGAAAAAACAGCTCATTATTTTCCAATTCCAGTCACATCCATCCCACAACAATCCTCAATCCATCTGGACAGTTGCTAGAGTTGGAGACCACATAGAACATAGAACATAGAACAATACAGCGCAGTACAGGCCCTTCGGCCCACGATGTTGCACCGAAACAAAAGCCATCTACCCTACACTATACCATTATCATCCATATGCTTATCCAATAAACTTTTAAATGCCCTCAATGTTGGCGAGTTCACTACTGTAGCAGGTAGGACATTCCACGGCCTCACTACTCTTTGCGTAAAGAACCTACCTCTGACCTCTGTCCTATATCTATTACCCCTCAGTTTAAAGTTATGTCCCCTCGTGCCAGCCATATCCATCCGCGGGAGAAGGCTCTCACTGTCCACCCTATCCAACCCCCTGATCATTTTGTATGCCTCTATTAAGTCTCCTCTTAACCTTCTTCTCTCCAACGAAAACAACCTCAAGTTCATCAGCCTTTCCTCATAAGATTTTGCCTCCATACCAGGCAACATCCTGGTAAATCTCCTCTGCACCCGCTCCAAAGCCTCCACGTCCTTCCTATAATGCGGTGACCAGAACTGTACGCAATACTCCAAATGCGGCCGTACCAGAGTTCTGTACAGCTGCAACATGACCTCCCGACTCCGGAACTCAATCCCTCTACCAATAAAGGCCAACACTCCATAGGCCTTCTTCACAACCCTATCAACCTGGGTGGCAACTTTCAGGGATCTATGTACATGGACACCTAGATCCCTCTGCTCATCCACACTTTCAAGAACTTTACCATTAGCCAAATATTCCGCATTCCTGTTATTCCTTCCAAAGTGAATCACCTCACACTTCTCTACATTAAACTCCATTTGCCACCTCTCAGCCCAGCTCTGCAGCTTATCTATATCCCTCTGTAACCTGCTACATCCTTCCACACTATTGACAACACCACCGACTTTAGTATCGTCTGCAAATTTACTCACCCACCCTTCTGCGCCTTCCTCTAGGTCATTGATAAAAACGACAAACAGCAACGGCCCCAGAACAGATCCTTGTGGTACTCCACTTGTGACTGTACTCCATTCTGAACATTTCCCATCAACCACCACCCTCTGTCTTCTTTCAGCTAGCCAATTTCTGATCCACATCTCTAAATCACCCTCAATCCCCAGCCTCCGTATTTTTTGCAATAGCCTACCGTGGGGAACCTTATCAAACGCTTTGCTGAAATCCATATACACCACATCAACTGCTCTACCCTCGGCTACCTGTTTAGTCACCTTCTCAAATAACTCAATAAGGTTTGTGAGGCATGACCTACCCTTCAGAAAGCCATGCTGACTATCCCTGATCATATTATTCCTATCTAGATGATTATAAATCTTGTCTCTTATAATCCCCTCCAAGACTTTACCCACTACAGACGTGAGGCTCACCGGTCTATAGTTGCCGGGGTTGTCTCTGCTCCCCTTTTTGAACAAAGGGACCACATTTGCTGTCCTCCAGTCCTCTGGCACTATTCCTATAGCCAATGATGACATAAAAATCAAAGCCAAAGGTCCAGCAATCTCTTCCCTGGCCTCCCAGAGAATCCTAGGATAAATCCCATCAGGTCCCGGGGACTTATCTATTTTCAGCCTGTCCAGAATTGCCAACACCTCTTCCCTACGTACCTCAATGCCATCTATTCTATTAGCCTGGGGCTCAGCATTCTCCTCCATAACATTATCTTTTTCCTGAGTGAATACTGACGAAAAATATTCATTTAGTATCTCGCCTATCTATTCAGACTCCACACACAATTTCCCATCCCTGTCCTTGACTGGTCCTACTCTTTCCCTAGTCATTCTCTTATTCCTGACATACCTATAGAAAGCTTTTGGGTTTTCCTTGATCCTTCCTGCCAAATACGTCTCATGTCCCCTCCTTGCTCGTCTTAGCTCTCTCTTTAGATCCTTCCTCGCTACCTTGTAACTATCCATCGCCCCAACCGAAACTTCACACTTCATCTTCACATAGGCCTCCTTCTTCCTCTTAACAAGAGATTCCACTTCCTTGGTAAACCAAGGTTCCCTCGCTCGACGCCTTCCTCCCTGTCTGACCGGTATATACTTATCAAGAACACGCAGTAGCTGATCCTTGAACAAGCCCCACTTATCCAGTGTGCCCAACACTTGCAGCCTACTTCTCCACCTTGTCCCCCCCAAGTCACGTCTAATGGCATCATAATTGCTCTTCCCCCAGCTATAACTCTTGCCCTGCGGTGTATACTTATCCCTTTCCATCATTAACGTAAACGTCACCGAATTGTGGTCACTGTCCCCAAAGTGCTCTCCTACCTCCAAATCCAACACCTGGCCTGGTTCATTACCCAAAACCAAATCCAACGTGGACTCGCCTCTTGTTGGCCTGTCAACATATTGTTTCAGGAAACCCTCCTGCACACACTGTACAAAAAACGACCCATCTATTGTACTGGAACTATATCTTTTCCAGTCAATATTTGGAAAGTTAAAGTCTCCCATAATAACTACCCTGTTACTTTCGCTCATATCCAGAATCATCTTCGCCATCCTTTCCTCTACATCCCTAGAACTATTAGGAGGCCTATAAAAAACTCCCAACAGGGTGACCTCTCCTTTCCTGTTTCTAACTTCAGCCCATACTACCTCGGAAGAAGAGTCCCCATCTAGCATCCTCTCCACCACCGTAATACTGCTCTTGACTAGCAGCGCCGCACCTCCCCCTCTTTTGCCTTCTTCTCTGAGCTTACTAAAACACCTAAACCCCGGAACCTGCAACATCCATTCCTGTCCCTGCTCTATCCATGTCTCCGAAATGGCCACAACATCGAAGTCCCAGGTACCAACCCATGCTGCCAGTTCCCCTACCTTGTTTCGTATACTCCTGGCATTGAAGTAGACACACTTCAAACCACCTACCTGAACACTGGCCCCCTCCTGCGACGACACATCTGTGCTCCTGACCTCTATACTCTCATTCTCCCTTACCCTAAAACTACAATCCAGGTTCCCATGCCCCTGCTGCATTAGTTTAACCACCCCCAAAGAGCACTAACAAATCTCCCCCCCCCAAGATATTTGTGCCCCTCAGGTTCAGATGTAGACCATCCTGTCTGTAGAGGTCCCACCTTCCCCAGAAAGAGCCCCAGTTATCCAAAAATCTGAATCCCTCCCGCCTGCACCATCCCTGTAGCCACGTGTTTAAATGCTCTCTCTCCCTATTCCTCATCTCACTATCACGTGGCACGGGCAACAACCCAGAGATAACAACATGGAGACGGGTGAACTGAGCTGTTCCACTGCACGGGTCAGGTTTAATCATAAAGATTAAATTCAAAACCTAATCCTGTGTGGACTGGAAATCTGACACAGGAACAGTACATACTTGGGAAGTTGAGCAGGTCAGGCAGCATCGATGAAGATACACCAGGTTAACATTTCAGTTTAAGATATCCTTCCATCAGAACTGAAGAATGATATAAGTGTCAGAGTTAATAAACTGATGGAAATAAGGAGGGATCAGGGTGGAGAAATGAGAAGCTCTGTGAAAGGGTGGGACCAGCAACCATTGGAGAACAAAGTATTTCATAATACAACGCCAGAGGGAATGGTCATAGAACTAATAACGAAACAAGTTGTGTCTAAACGAAGTGTTATTGATAGGTGGAACCGATTCGAATGTAATAGGATGAGATAAATCAACAAAACAAGACAAGAACCCCAAAAAGTCAAACAGAAATCGAAAACATGCAACAAGATGGAGACCGAGGTTATGAGATAAAGTTGTTGAACTCAGTGTTGATTCCAGAAGCCTGTAGATTGCCGAGTCTGAACAATAACGCTGATTATCGAGCTTCCTTTGAGCTTGACTGGAACAGTCCAGAAGACCATGGAACGGAAGGTCGGAGTTGGAGCAAGGTGGAGAATGAAACTGAGAAAGAATCGGAAGTTCATCGTCCAGCTAGTGGATTGGATGAAGATGTTGTGCGACGTTCTGCACCACGGCTGCGATGCTCTGTGTATCCTTAATTGCCACCTTTTCCCATGAAGCACCAACTTGAACATGGAAAACTGACTGCATAGACGCTCCCAAGTCCAACATCTGGATAACCCCTCAAATACCTGTCGTCAGCCTGAATTAATTCGTGACAAAATGGACATGATTAAAGATAAAGGGAGATAGGAGAATTGATTCCAAAACGTTTTTTCAGGGAACAATTTGACAAATAATGCCACAGGTAGATAAAAGTTGGAGGTATATTTTGGGTTAGACAGAGATTATTTAATAATAAAAACAGATGTTACCTTGATCGGCCTATTCTAGTGATTAAAACATGAGAGGCATCGCGTTAAACGTCCATGAGATTCTAATAACCAGTGTGTAGTCTTCAGAGGAATCGACCAGACAAGGACTCACCCCGAGTAAACCAGGATAGATGTGGTTCACCCACGAGAGCGGGTGATGAATCATACTCACAGTAAAATCCGGCAGATGATAAAAATATAAGTAATGCAAGATCAGAACATGGAGACAGATGGTAACCGACAGTTGACAGCTGAGCAGTTGATAACCGAAGGGGCGACTAAAAATCTGTAGGGATCAACTTTATATTAAATAGTGGGATAGGTAGGCACAGAAATGTCAGCCAGCTAGTAATATAAATTAAGATTGTGGTAGTTTTGGATATTTAAACGAAAAGAGAGAATTAGTAATGGATATTGGACCATTCGAAAATGATGCTGGAGAAGAGGTAATGATGAACATTGAAATGACAGAGGAACTGAAGTTGTACATTGCATCAGTATTTACGATGGAAGGTACCTAAGAACAAAGAACAATATAGCACAGGAATAGGCCATTCGGCCCTCCAAGTCAGTGCCGAACATGATACCTGCCGAAGCTAAAGCCGTATGGACTTACAGAGTCCGTATCCGTCGTTCCCATACTATTCATATATTTGCCTAGATGCCCTTAAATGCCGCTATCGTACCTGCTCCCACCACCTTCCCAGGCAGCATGTTCCATATATTTACCACAATCTGTGTAAAAACCTTCCCTCGCACATCTGTTCTAAACGTTTCCCCACGCCCTTTAAACCCATGTCCCCACGCACATGACTCTCTTACCCTAGAATAAAAACTCTGACTGTCCACTCTGCCGATGCCACTCAATCCCCGAGACCTCAATCAGTTCGCCTCTCAACCTCCGTCATTCCAGTGAGAGCACAGTGCCTATCCACTCTCTCTTTACAGCTAATGCCCTTTATCACTGACAACGTCCGAGTAAACCGCTTCTGTAGCCTCTCCAAAGCATCCACCTCCTTTTGGTAGTGTGGCGACCAGAATTGTACACAAATTCCAAATGACGACTAACTGAGTTCCTTTAAAGCTCCAACATGACATGCCAATTTTAATATTCAATCCCTCGATCTATAAAGGCCAGCATGCCGTAAGCCTTCTTGACCACCTTATCCACATGTTCGTTGATCGGTGGACATGCACGCACACATCTCTCTGCCTGTTAGTACTCGCAAGTGTTCTACCATTTAATGTGAAATTTCTACATGCATTGGACGTTCCAAGTGCATTACCTCGCACTTGCCCAGATTGAACTCCACCTGCCATTTTTCCGCCCAAGACTCCAACCAGTTCATATCTTGCTATTCCCACGGACAATCCTCTTCACTGCCCGCAACTCCACCAATTCTTGTGTCGTCTGCGAACATACAAATCAGGCAAGCTACATTTTCTTCCAAATCATTCAGATGTACACCACAAACAACAAATGCACCACAATTGATCCTTGTGGAACGCCATTACTCACAGCCTTCCATTCAGAAAAGCACCGTTCTGCTGCTACTCTCTGTATTCGGTATCTGTTATAACCTGCCTACTTACCATTGGCTGGGGACTAATGACAATCCCACAATCCTGTGGGAGTATGAGCTTCCCCAATGAGGGGGGCGGAGAAACCATTAGTAAACTCCTAGTATAAATAAAGCTGGCCAGTTTAAGAACCAGCAGGAAGGAGTGTGCAGCAAGGGAAGTTGCTGCTGCTGTTATATATATATATGTTATTGTAAATAAATGTTATTACTTTGTATCCTTAAAACTCGTGCTGGATTCTTCGTGGCCCTCACAAAAGTATCCAAGCCAGCTCTGTGTCCCACTTGACAGCTCTCTTCTGATGCCATGTCACGTCACCTTTTGTTCCAGTCTACCATTAGGTACCTTGTCAAAGGCATTCCTGAAGTCGATGGATGCAAAAACACCTGCATTTCATTCATCTACCATCTTTGTCACTTTCTCGAAAAACGCGGTCAAATTATTGACGCACGACCTCCGATTCACAAAACCATGCTGTTCTCCACTAAAACGTATATTTGTTTCCAAATATAAGTTAACCCTGCCTCTACGAATCTTTTCCAATAGTTTCCCTCTCACTGACATAACACTCACCGGTTTATAATTTCCTGGATTATCCCTTCTGCTCTTCCTAAACAATGGAACAATGTTGGTCACTTTCCAGTCCTCTGCCACTTCACCTGTAACCAATGAGGATACAAAGATTACTGTCAAGTCCCCAGCAATTTTCTCCCTTGCCTCGCTCAGTATTCCGGGGTGGATCCCATCAGGCCCTGGGGACTTAAATACATGAATGCTTTTTAATATGCCCAACTCCCCTGAAAAATTCTGCTCCATCCATGCCTCTAGCAGCAAGTGTGTCCCAGTCAATATCGGATAAGTTAAAATCACCCACAACAACAACCCGATTGTTTCCAAGATGTCTCTCCATATCTGCTCCTCTATGTCCCTCTGGCTGTTATGATGCATGTAGTAAACCCCAAACATTGTGACAACGCGCTTCCCATTCCTGAGCTCTACACATATAGCCTCGCTACCTTAACCCTCCAAAGTGTCCTCCCTCATCACAACAGTGGAATTCTCCTTACCAATAATGCAACTTACCCACCCAATTTGCATATCCCCCCATCCTGCCTGAAATCCTAGAATTTTCAGTTGCCAATCCTGTCCCTCTTTGTACCAAGTTTTTGTAATAGCAACAACATCATTATTTCACGTACTAATCGAAGTTCACCTGTGTTCCCTGAAATACTCCTCGCATTGAAACTGATGCACTTTAGCCCACCAACCCCATTGCGTTGTCCATCCACTTCCGGCCTACTCATCCTTTTAATCTTACTTGCGTTGGTCTGTAGCTCTCCCTTAGTTGTTTTTCTCGCTGACCTCCTGCTCTGGTACCCACCCGCTGCCATACTAGAAAGTTCAATCTGTTCCTCTGTCTTCCACTTTTCTCCTTACTAGATTTTGTTTTTCTCCCCTCTTTACTACCCCGACTACCTATATCGGTTCCATCCCCTGGCAACATTATTTTAAACCTTTCCCAACACCGCTAGCAAACAACCCCCCATTGGTTCCAGCCCTGCCCAGGTGCAGACCGTCCGATTTGTAATGGTCCCACCTCTCCAAGAACCGGTCCCAATGTCTCAAAAATCGCAATCCCTCCCTCTTGCACCACGTCTCAGGCTACATATTCATCCAGTCGATCCAGTCATTCCTACTCTGATTGTCACGTGACACCGATGGCAATCCCGAGATTACTACCTTTGAGGTCATACTTTGTAGTTTATCTTCTAACTCCCTAAACTCAGCATGTAGAACCTCATCCCGTTGTTTACCTACATCGGTGGTGCCTATATGCACCACCAGCTGGCTGTTCAACCCCGCCTTTAGGATGTCCTGCAGCCAATCTGAGACATCCAGCACCCTTCCTGGAGACTCGTTTGCGTCCGCAGAAACATCTGTCTACTCCCATTTGAACCGAATTCCTATTGCTGTATTTCTACCATGCGTTTCCCTGCCCTCCTGCGGAGAGGGCCAGCCAACATGCCATGAACCTCGCTACTGCTGCCTTCCCTTGGTCAGCCATTTCCCCCAAAAGTATACAAGACGCTGCACCTGTTTTGGAGAGAGATGACAGCAGGGCACTCCTGCACTGCCTTCCTACTCTTCCTCTGCCTGGTGCTGATTAATTTCCTATCTCCCTCAGTACGCTTTATTGTCCGTGTGACCAGCTCATTAAAAGCGCTGTCCACGACTTACACAGCATCGTGGATATTCCAACTCGAGTCCATCCGCAGCTCCAGAGCCGTGAAGCGGTCTGACAGGAGCAGCAGCAAGACACACCTCTTGCACGTGAAGGAGCAAGGGACCGTGGCCACTTCTCTAAACTCCCACATCGCACAAGAGGAGCATGACAAGGGCGTGTGATCTCCTGCCATGTCTTAACACTTAAGTTAACTTAGAACAACAAAAACTACAATGCCAAGAGAGAAAGAGAAAATTGAAAGGGAAAACATCTTTCCAACCACCAGCCAATCACCTACTGGGCGAGGTGACTCAGTTGACTTCTCGCAGAATGAATCTTGCTTGTCCTTCTCACAGAGCCTTTTCTTTTTGTTAGAGGAGAAGGGAAACACTACTGTAGTGTTTCGGGCTTCACCACTCCTCGACACCCTCCTCGGCTACTACAGTGCAGTCGAGGTGGCTGAGTTGACTTCGGCCAGAATACACTTCTGCCGCCTCTATTTGACGATGACCTTCCTCTTGTTTGTCACTGGAGGAGTTCTTTGGCTACCTACAGTACAGTCGAGGTGACTAAGTTGACTTCTAAAATAATCCTCTTTTGCCTAATCTATTGAACGATCACAGACAGAAGGGGAAGTTTTATTTTTTATATTGAGCGAAGAAACAGTAGCAATTCAGGAGTGGGTGGCCTGGGAGACATTTTCTTTCACTTGTCTGAATATTTGATAGTAAAATGGTCTCGTCTCTCCCTCTGAGTCCCTACCTTTCTCCCCGATTAAGAGAAATGGGTGGGTGTATTAATTGTACGAGGGAAGAGGGAAAAGATAGCAGAGCTTAGGAGGGGTTTGTGGGGGTGCGTTGAGGGGTGGGAAGAGGCATAGAGTGCGTGGGAATGCCTAGGAAGTGTAAGGTTGGTGATTAATATTAAAGACCACACAACAATTCAGGAGTGAAAAGGTAGAGTGGTTGAGCTGGACAGTGAATAGAAGGTGAGGGTAACCACTAATACTGGAGTGAGCATATAAAGTGGGTGAGTTGGGCAGTGACTGGGAGAGGTTCGGAGGTGGCAGATTAAACATACGAGGGAGACACATGCCTTGGGAGTGTGTCTCCAGTCTTTATTCGCTGACCATCCTCTGATGTACCTAACCCTCCCTCCCACCATCCATCCCCCCATTCCCAGGGTGCTTTAATGTTTTTTTTAATGAAACTGTTCCATTCTCCAGAAGTGTTCATAAAATGGGTTTTACATAACTGAGATTGTGACTATCAAAGGTGGAGAAGCACCGGGATCCTGCTGTGCCTTTTTATTTCAAAAATGATTGGCTGTAATCAAATTCTCTTTCTCAGTTGATTTAAAGCTTGGAGGACGCAAAGAGAATCTTAACTCAGCGGGTAATCAGAAATGAGCTAGAAACTGAGAGAAACATAATAAATGTGACTACGTCATTGTCATGTATTATTAACCCCCCCCCGTTCCCCTCAGAATAGACTTGTGGGATAGTCACTCAAGACATGGGGTCTGTTTGTGGAGGTGCAGGAGTCTCAGTGTCTCTGATGGGAGTGAGTGGGCTTATAGATCAGGGACATTTTCACACCCAGCGTTGGATGACTTATTACAGTTTCGGAGATGGAGTTTGGGAGGAGGAGGGAACACAGGCTCGGTGCGGGGGGTGGGGGGGGGAGGTTGCAAATATCCTGAGGGTGGGCTAACATTTTTTTTGAGGGTGTGGAATTTGGGGTGGGCAAATGTGGGAGCGCGGCAAATTTGGAGGGTCAAAGAAAATCCTTCATGATAAATTATGTGGAGAACTGTTGTATTAGGTAACGTGACTACAAGGCGGAACCCACAGCCTGAGAGATATGCCTGGAGGCTCCAGCCAGAAGACCTTTGGTGACCATCCAACTAATACATTCAGGACAGCGCGCCTTAGAAAGACAGTGAATTGGAAAAACAACTTCGACATTCAACGGAGGAAACTTGTTTTTCATCACACATTAATCATCATCTGTTTTTCTCTTTCCCAGCCCTCTGCATGTGCATGTCTTGTGTGAACGTAGAGGGGGAGGGGCGGGGCGGTAGGAGGTGAGAGTAGTAGATCAGTTATCTTATTGTGATTATTGCATGTTTTATATCTATTTTTTGTAATACAGTGTTGTGTTTCACTTACACGTCTGGTGACTGTAATTCACCAACAATCTCATGAATGATTTATGAATTATTGGTTACTTAACTTTTGGAGGGACTCCAGGCCCTGTGAACCGCACACTCACTCAGAGAGTTGTAGAAGATTGTGCTGTACATCATATTAAGATATAGTTATGTGTAAATGTATTACTAATATGGTGCAGTACATAACAATGAGAGATAGTTCTGTGCGGAGTGTCTTGCTGAGGTCGAACTGTATGTAACACTGAGTGCTAATTATATGTGAAGCTTCATGCTAATCCATACTGTACACAACACTGAGAGATAGTACTTTGTGAAGTATTTTGTTAAGTTTGTATCGACAGAACACTGAGAGATAGTTCTCTGTGAAACCTCTTGCTAATCTGTACTGTATATAAAACTGAGAGATAGTTCTATGTGAAGCTTCTTGTTAATCTGTACTGCGCATTGCACTGAGAGATTGTTCTCTGTGAAGCCGCTTGCTAATCTGTACTGTAAGCAACACTGAGAGATAGTTCTATATGAAGTCTCTTCTTAAGGTCATACCATACAGCACACAGAGAGACAATTCTATGTGATGCCTCTTGCTAAGTTTGTGCCGTACAGAAAACTGAGACCAGTTAATTTAGAAGCTTATTGCTAAGGTTGTGTTGTACATTACACTGGGAGAGAGTATTAAATGAAGCTTTTAACGAAGGTCGTGCTGTATATTACACTGAAACATAGTTCCATATGAAACCTCTTGCTAACATGTTGCTGTACATAGCAGGTAGAAATACTTCTATGTGAAACCCCTTGCTAAAATGATGCTGTACATAACACTGAGAGATAGTTTTATGTGAAGACCCTTAAGAATTTTGTTTAATACACAACGCTAAGAGTTGGTTTTATGTGAAGCCTCTTGCTGAGGTCGTACTGAACATAACAGTTAGAGATAGTTATAAGTGAACACCCTTGATATTATTGTGCTGTACATAAGACGAAGAGATAATTCTATGTGAAGCGGCTTGCTGAGGATCGACTGAACATAACACTGATAATTCTATGTGAAGGTCCTTCCAATTGTTAGATGACAGTAAAATAGTGGGGCAGTAAGCTGCAATGATGAAATAAGAAATTTACAAGTGGATATCGATCGGTTAGGTGAATGGGCCAAAATCTGGCAGATCGATTTAAATGTGGAAAACCGTGAGGTCATACATTTGGTCGGAAAAATCGAAATACATCCAGATGAGGAGAGAGTGCGGAGTGTTCTGGTGCAGAGGATGTGACTATCCTCGTGCATGAGTCGCTGAAAACTATCATGCATGTCCAGCAGATAATAAAGAAAGTAAAGGGAACGTTGGCATTTATTGATGACGAGAGTATAAGGGTAAGTAAATGTTGTTGCAACTGAACAGGGTATTTGTGAGACAGTATTTGGATTATTACACAAAGTTTTGGTCACCGAATTTGAGGAACGATGAAGTGACTTGGGGGCAGTTCATGGAGTTTCACTATATCGATTGCAGGGATCAGGAGTTTGTCATACGAAGAGATTGAGCAGTTTCGGACAATTCTCTCGAGAAGTTAGAAGAATGAGGAGAGATGAAAATGAGGTATTTACGACGATAAAATATGTGGATGAAGTAGACGTGAGGTGGATGTTTCCTCTTGTGGAGCATTATAGAACGAGAGGTCATAGTTTCGGTGTAAGTGGTTGCAAATTTAAAACAGAGACAAGGAAAAACTCCTTCTCACAACGGGTTGTGAATCTGCGGATTCGCGAACCCAGTGTGCTGGTTGCCGGGACAGTGAGTAAATGTAGGGAGGAATGAGACAGATTTAACGGTGAAGCACGTTCAAGAGGCTAAATGTCCCAGTCCTGCTACTAGTTCTAAAGTGCTAATGTTCCATGAAAGTAATATACTGTCTATTTCCACCTTCTAGCTCATGGTCAGCAGCCCTGTACGTAACTGCATCTCAAGAACAAACCTTGTGTTCTTGGTTAATAAGAGTTTTCTTAATTAGTTATGGCATCATTGGTTTGGGGGAGAAGGCAATAGAATTACGATGAGGAACATATCAGACACGACTGACTGGCGTAGTCGACGTTTTGGGCCGAATTTCCGAACTGAGCTCCTATATCTTATATTCTTATGGAAGACACTTGCTAACGTTGAATTGTATATAACCCTGATCGAATTATACTGTCCAACGTGAAGCTTCCTGCAAAGATGTGATGAACATAACCTTGATAATTCTATGTGAAACGTCTATAAAGGTTGTACTGTAAATCATAATGAGAGATTGTTCAATGTGAAGCCTCTTGCTAAGTTTTTGCTGTACATAACAGTTATTCAACAAATGTAACGTTTCACATAATCCGACATTTAAGCAGTATCTATCATTCTGAAATAAATATAACCTGCTCTAACACCATATTAACAAAAGGAGCACTCAGATTTCCAAGGAAAATTGAAAGATTATTCAGTCCCTCAACCATTATCACTTTTCCATCCCTCACTGACGCATAACGCCAATCCATATAGATCAATATTCTCCTCTGTTATGAAATAAAACATGTTGGATTAAAAGGAGTTAACAGAAACTGTTTGTTTAGTAACCGTCATTAACGTCAGTCTCCATCGATCGTTATCGTATCACTAGAGGGTTTCCATCTTCTATTAATAAGGGATTATATTCAATGTGTTATCCCAAACTGTCAGCTTGAGTGTGAACTCGAACACGAACAGAGATCAGTGGCTCCAGATAGACGGAGAGGGAGCGCAGAATCTGAGAGCAACCGAGTGGAAGGTTACAACAATGTGTCAGAATTTAAGAAAGACCAATCAGAACGTTACAGAAGTCGATCAGAATCTGGGAACAATCAATTGGAACGTTTCAACAACGGACAGGAATGTATTGTGGAGTATGACGACTATTTCCCAAATACTGATGCCATTCACATTCACGATTCGAGAAGTACTTCTGATTACTCAAAAGGTATATTATCCGATCCTGGCTATTATTGGTGTCCCTGGTAAGTCTCTCCATCCAGACTATAATTCTACAAATCCTGTTTAACTGCATTACTGTTCTTGCTGTTTACTCTGCCTTGCTTTTCTAATGTTTTAGTTGAACCTCTGAATCAATTTATTAAATCTACGAAACGTGCTAACCCTTTAGTGTTTTTTTTTAAACTTCACTCTGTCTCCTAGTGGAATTGCTGCTGAGTAGAAAATGCAGCATTTATATTCACAATCCACTTTCCATTGAATTTCTGTCCTTTTGAATATAAGTAATGGAAACATGGACAATGCCTTGAATTCATCTCACAAACTTTGTTCCGTATCCAATGACTGCCTTCCTGTACCTAAGGATGGACCAGGATCATTATCCCCTCTCGTCCCCTTTATCCTGGAGCTGATTTTTGAACCCACATGCACTCCATCATCATTAATACCTGCTGTCACCTTCAGAATATCGTCCTCTGGCTCACCCAGTTGTCAATGTGGTTTTCAGACTCGACTATTCCAGTATCAAATCTCATCGCAGAATTTGCTCTCCATATGCAATCATCTCAGCAAATCCACTTGAACCATCTTCCTTGTGCTCACTGGACTCTCTCACCATTCGCTCTGACAAAGCGATAATTTGCTCACTAATCTGCCCAAATCCCTGCATGGCTTTCACCGTCTTATTCTCCCATTCTGCGTCCATTTACCCAAATGGTTCTGCCTTTTCATGTTTAAACAGCGCCGAAAACACGCTGGGGAACCCACCCCACCTCGCCACCCCAATCTTCGCGTTGCCTTCCCCACGCCATATCTCTCCCTAATACCAGTTTTCGCTGATACTTGTCCCTGTGCTGTGAAATGTCGATTCATAAAGGGTGCAGTCACACGGCTTGTCACTTCCAGAGTGGCCTGTCCATCTCCCGAAGCTGGACGGACAACGTGTCGAGGTGTATCGAGCTTCGGCAGGGAATATGAGGTAGCTTCTGAATGTAACATCAGTTAGTTGTTTCAATCAGCCCAGTAGTTTCTGAATTTTAATATTCCCTTTCTTGTCTTTCAAAGCCCCGCTCCCCTCCCCCCCCCCCTAATTTATAACAGACCATTTTCTCATACCTCCACAGCCTATCCCCGCTAATTGAGTGTAGAAATTCCAGTTGAAAGTGAATTAATGTCCCTCCGTATCTATCCCTGGTTTTGAATTTGTCTCCGTAGAGTCACTGGTGCTGGTGTGACAGGGTTCATAAAACATGAAATCCTTTGTGTTCAGTTTCTGGCGTCTCCCGTGTCGGGCTGTATGTTGAACCGAGGATTTCAGAAGCTCTGACACATGTTTTTGAAATTTAGGCTGTGGCTGTTCACTGAATTTCTGTGTTAGACACTCTCAGCTGAACATGCGTTCAGCAACACGAGGAGCATCCTCTCGTGTCCATGATCCAGGGATATAATTTGTACCTGAGTCGCTTGTAACTTCCTTCTGTTACTTGTGAATGGAGATGTTGTGCATGGGTTTCTGGAGGTTGTGCTGAGATGCTGCATACATTCAGGGAGGACAGAGCATTTGGTGACCCAACTCTTGGACGAGGAATGGGGACTGTAGTTACTGTGTATCTGGATCAGTCACAGGCCCAACAAATGGAGCAGATGCTGCAGGGAGGGGAAGTTCTGTAAAGAGAGAGATAGAGGACGGCTCTTCGCTACCGACCCCAATTCTGCAAGAACGCAGCGGTATTGTCGCTGAACTGGTCATTCAGTGATAAAGGGACAATTCTCGAATAGGCACAGGTTCCAATTCGACCAGGGAAATTGTTGAAATTTAAATTTAATATGACACAAAGTACGGAATTAAAAGTCTAATGATAACTTTGTACCCATTGTAGATTGTTGTGAGAGCATATCAGGTTCACTAATGCCCTTTCGGAAAGGAAATCTGCAGTCCTTACCTGGACTGGCCCTCATGCAACTCCTGAATCACTGCAATGTGGTTGAATCTTAACTTCCCTCTGAAATAGCCGAGAATGTTACTGAGTTGTATCAAAGTTCTCTAAGTATGTACATAAATAACACTGGAAGGACCACCCGACATCGATATTGGAACGAGAGATAACAACGGCAAATTCAGCAGTGTCGATCCTGCTAAGTCCTAATTATTAAAATCTGGGGCCTGTTCTCGCAAATAAATCAACCATCAGCCTGACGCCATCATATACATTATTTTAGAGGGATGGGAATTGATGCAGCTACTGAAGATGGATGGGTCCAGGACACTACCTGGGCTGATATTCCAACCAGACATACAGAGGCCAAGACAGAAGTGGAAGAAACGTAAGGAAGAGTAGGAGACAGAAATGTATTTTCCGGAATGTATTCCACCCTGAGCGACTCTGTTCCCATTGAACAACTTCCCTTTTCCACCATGGATACCCCAATCTCCACTGTTACAACTGCACGAGACCACCCCATCACAGCGTTCTCTTGCCCACCATTCTGTAATAAAAAACAGCAACCAAATGTTTTCATTCTCTTTTTACCAGCCAACAGAACCAGGTGGTTGAAGGATGGGCAAGATTGGCAGCTGAACGTTGGTAGATATAAATGTTTCAGGACAGATAGAGGAGGATTTAAAAGCGGCGGGCAAGGAGCATTACTTGTTAAAGAGAATAATATCGCCCTACTGCGGGAATACACCTCAGAGGGTGTATACAATCAGGTAATCTGGGTAGAATTTAGGAAGAGTAAGGGGGTAACATTGTTGAGAGTTTATTACAGGCCCGCAAACTGCCAGCGAGAGATAGAGGTCTATATAGGTAGATAAATTTTGCATACATGCTAAAATAACAGGGTTGTTGTCGTGGTGGAATTGAGCTTCCCCGACATTGACTGGGACTCAATGAGTGCTGGAGGTTTGGATGGGCAGAGTCTGTAATGTGTACCCAGGAAGGCTTCTGATGCAGATAGTCCAACTCGGGAAGGGGCAATACTGGACCTGGTATTGGGGAATGAGCCTGGACAGGTGGCTGAGCTTTCAGTAGGGGAACATTTTAGGAGTATTAACCACAATTCCGTACGTTTTAGGGTACATTTGGACAGGGATGCGGGTACCACTCGGGTTAAGGTGCTTAATTGGGGAAAGGCAAATTGCGATAACATCAGACAGGAATTGAAGAATTTGGATGGGGTGCGGCTGTTGGAGGGCAATTCTACATGGGACATGGAGGAGTTTTCAAGGGACAGTTGATTGGATTCGGGAATGTCACTTTCCTGAGAGAACGAGGGATAAGTATGGGAATTTTAGGGAGCCTTGGATGACGAGTGGTATTGTGATTAACGCCATTAAGGAACAAAATAGCCTATTGTACGATCTAGAAGGGTGGTGACAGACAATAGCCTTAAGGAGTATAACGAAAGCAGGAAGGTACACACACGGGAAATTAGGAGGGCTCGGGGCGGGGGGCGGCGGGGGGGGGGGGGGGGGGTCATGAAAATTCCTTGGCAAATAGGACTCACTTGAATCCCCAAAATGTTAATTCGTATGTAAAAAGAAAGTGGATGGCCAGGGAAACGATTGGACCAATTAAGGAGAGTGGGGGGAATTTCTGTGTTGAGCCAGAGGAAATGGCCGAGATACTAACTGAATACTTTGCTTCTGTGTTCGCCACAGAAAGGGACTTTGTGGATGATGATTCTTAGGTAGGGTGTGTCGTCAGTCTCGGTCACATTGACATCGAAAAGGAGGAGATATTGGGTATTTTAAAAAAGCATTAAGTTAGATACGTCTACTAGGCCGGATGAGATTCTCACCGGATTACTGAGGGAAGCAAGGGAGGGAATTGTTGGGGCCCTGACTGACATCGTTGTATCCTCATTGAGATCCCAGAGGACTGGAGAATAGCTAATGCCGTACCGCTGTTTAAGAAAGGTAGCAGGGATAATCCATGAAACTATAGGCTGGTAAGCCTCAGATCGGTAGCAGGTAAATTATTGGAGGTGATTCTCAAGGACATAATTTATACACATTTGGAAAGAAATGGACTCGTCAGCGACAGACAGCATGGTTTTGAGAAGGGGAGGTCGTGTCTCACTAACTTGATCGAGTTTTTTGATGAGGTGACAAAGGTGATTGATGAGTGGAGGACAGTGGATCTTGTATACATGGACTTCAGTAAAGCCTTTGACAAGGTGTCTCATGGCAGTCTGGTACAAACGGTGAGGCCCAATGGGATTACAGGTGAGATGCTAAGATGGATACAGAACTGGCTCGGTCACAGAAGGCAGAGTTGCAGTGGAACGGTGTTTTTTTCTGAAAAGAAGGTTGTGACTAGTGGTGTCCCATAGAGATCTGTGCTGGGGCCTCTGTTGTTTGTAGTATACATAACCGATTTGGAGGAAGGTGTAGTTGGTCAAATTAGTAAATTCGCGGATGACACCCAGGCATAGAGTGTGAGGATTGTCAAAGGATACCACAGGACACAGACAGGTTGGTCACAGAAATAGCAAATGGAGTTTAACCTGGACAAATATTAGGGAATGCATTTTCGTAGATCGAGGTGAAATATTGATTAAACGGCAAAACTATTAGGTATATAGAAAATCAGAGCTATCTAGGCGTACAGGTCCTTTGAAAGTGGCAACACAACTGGACAATGTATTCAAGAAATCATATGGAATGCTGAGCTTGATTGGACGGCTCATCGAGGATAAAAACGGACAAGTCATGTTACTGTTGACTGGAAACCTAGTGAGGCTGCACTTATAATATTGCGCACAATTCTGGTCGCCACACGAGCAATGGATGTGGGGCCTTTGGTGAGGGTGCAGGGCAGGGTTACCAGGATGTTGCCTGGTCTGGAGGATGTGGCTATGTGGTGAGGCTGAATAGACTCTGACTATTTTCATGAGTACGACGGAGGTTGAGGGTGATTTGATAGGGGCCTGCAAGATTCTGAGGAACATGGATAGAGTGGATGGGCAGGCACACTTTTGCAGGTTGAAGGGAGCAGTCATCAGGGGGCATAGATCTCAGGTCCGTGGGGCAAAGTTGAGAGTAGATGCGAGAGGAAGGGGTTTTTACACAGAGGGTGGTGCCTCAACGCCCTCACAGAGGATGTTGAGGATGCAGACACATTAAAGGCGTTCAAAGGGCACCTCGACGAATATGTAGATAGGATGGGTATAGAGGGATACGGCTCAAGGAAGTGCTGAGGTTTTTGGCCAAAGTTGGTGTCATGACCAGCACAGGCTTGGAGGGCCGAATAGCCTGTTCCTGTACTGTATTGTTCTGTGTTCTTTGTTAACCCTCTCCTCCGGCCACACGTGTATTCCCATCGTTCCTTTCTTGTGAATTCTCTAAATTGCCGAGTGCTCCTACACAGTGCTTCCCCAGTGAGTGCAGCTCAGCTGGGCGTAGTCTGCTGGCTTTCACTGGGGGGAACGGCAGACCGCCTTTCCGTTCATCCTAGGCGGGGGGTATCGGTGGGCATGTATGGGTGGCTGGGCGTGTGTTTATTTATATTTGGGAAGTGAGTGCTAGTGCGTGAGTGTGTAGCTGTGTGTGGGAGGGGTGTGGTTGTGCGTGTTAGTGCATCTGTGTATCTAGGCCGGTATATATGTGTTTGCTTGTGTGTGTGTGTGTGTGTGTGTGCAGGTGTTTGAGTGAACGTGTAGTTGTGCATGTTTAGATGTGGGTATGTGGACGAGTGTGTTGGCGTGTGTATACGTGTGCATGTTTGTTGATGCGTGTGTGTGGGGGGACTGTGATTATGTGTAAGCAGGTGTGGTTGAGTGTGTGCTTGGTTGTCTGTGTAAGTGTGCATGTGGGTCTGTGATTTCTGTTTCTTGGTCTGTGATTGTGGCTGTGAGTATATATGTGTGTGTGTATTTTGAGTGTGCGTGTGAATGTACGTGTGGTGACAATCTAGGTGTGTGTGTGTGAGTATGATTGTTTGTTGTGGAAGACTGTGAATGTAAGTGTGTGTGGGTGAATGTGTGGGTCTATCAGGATTTGTATGTGGCTATGTGTGTTTGACTGAGTTCGTATGTGTGGGAGAGTGGCTGTGTGTGTCAGTATCTGTGCGTGGGGGTTGTGCGTGTTGTCTGTGTGGGTGTGTTTGTGTGTGTCTGTAGCTAAGAGTATATATGTGTGGGTGCCTTTCAATGTGTCTATGGTAGAGTGTGAGTAGGTGAGCGTTTGGGTCGCCATGTGCTTCTGTCTGTGTGGGCGTGTGAAGTAGTGTTGGTGAATGTGTGGGTATGTGTATGTGCCTGGAGGCGTGGCTGTTTGTGAGTGCGTGTTTTAATGGGTATGTGAATGGGTGTGTGTGCGTCTGTGTAGGACTTTGTGTCTGTGGGTGAGTGAGTGGGTGAGTGTGTCTGTTTGTGAATGTGTGTCAGGAGCCTTTCGGTGTGTGGGTCTGGGTGACTGGGGATCTATGTGTGTTTGTGGGCGAGATTGGGTGCGTCTGTGGGGCGTATGTGTGGTTTCATGTGCGCGTGCGCCTGTGTTAGTCTGAATGGGTGTGTTGGTGCATGGGCGTGTGTATGTATGAGTAAGTGAGTGTGTGTGGGTAAGTGTGTGTGTGTGAATATAAGTGTTTGTGAATGTGCATGTTTGGGTGTGCAGGTGTGGGTGAGGCGAGTCTGTGTTTGTTTGTGGGCGAGTGTGTGGTTTTATATGTGCGTGTGTGTGTTAACCTGTATGAGTGTGTTGGTGCATGGGCGTGTGTGTGTGTGGGTGTGTGCATGCATGTGTGGGTGTGTGCGGGTGGGTGTCTCTGTGTTTATGTATGTTTGTTGCTGTGTGTTTGTAGTGTGTATGTGGGCACGCGTATGTGTCGTTGGGTGTATGGTGGGGCTGGGTGCATGTTTGCTTGTGTGGGCGACTGAGTGCTTGTGTGTGAGTCTGTGGAAATGTGCGTCTGTGTGGGTGTGTTTCTGACTGTGGGAATGTGGGTGGATGTTTGGGTGTTGGCCTGTGTCTGTGGATCTTAGTGTGTCAGTGAGTGTGTGTGGGGATGCTGACTGTCTGGGTGTGTGTAGGTGTGTGTGCGTCTGTGCATGTGCGTAAGTGTATGTTTGAGTGGGTGGGTTAGTGGGTGTGTGTGTGACAGCGTCTTTGTGTGAGTGCCTGTGGGAGCATGTGTGTGTCCACGAGTGTATGTGTGTGTGGCTGCGTATGTGGGTTTGTTGGGGGTCTGTGTGTGAGTCTGTGTGTGGGGGCGTGTTTGGGCTTGTCTGTGGGTTTTGGGCTGTGAATGTTGGTGTTTGGTTGTGAGAGTTTGTGTGTGCGGGTATGTCAGTGCGAGAGTGGTTAAGTGTGAGTGTTCGTGTGTGTGTGTGCCTGTGCCTGGCAGTGTGGGTGTATGCTTGGATGTGGGTGTGTTTGAGGTATGTGCCTGAGTGTGTATATGTGTGTCCATGTACCGGTGAGTGTGTATATTTATCTTTCTGTGTCTGGTTTGCGTGTATTTTGTCTGTGCTGTGCGCGCATGTAGTTGCATCTCTGAGTCATAGTTTGAATACTTTTTTTACGTGTCTGTGAGGGTGTTTATGTTGTCTCTGTGTGCGTGTATGTGTGTTTCTCTGTTTCTTTGGGTGGGTGTATTTTTTTCTATCTGTGTGTGTCTGGGTAAATTTGTTTGTCTATGTCATCATCACCTCAATCTAACCTGCAAAGCCTTCCCCGTCCTGGTCCATAATTTAATTGTTAATTTCCCTTCCTCACAGTGAACCTCATCACAATTGTGATCCTGAAGAGAAACAACTGTGGGCTGTCCAAATGTGTGACTTGTTACCTGTTGGCCATGGCAGTGGGGGATCTACTGGTCGTTATTCTCGACCTGATATTGAGGCACATCCCCATTGTTTATAAGGAAGACTTTAATTTCCTGCGGTCCATCCCCGTGTGTAATATCCACGCCGTGCTCCTTTATGCGGCCACTGACTGTTCTGTCTGGTTCACCGTCACTTTCACCTTTGATCGATGTGTGGCCATTTGTTGCTCAACGCTGAAAAGTAATTATTGCAGCCAGAAAACGGCGGCTGTGGTTCTGGGAACAGTGACTGTGCTGAGCTGTTTGAAGAACATCTTCTGGTATTTTATGTTCACAGGTCGGTATTCGCTGTGGAACGACCCCTGGTTTTGTGATGTCGCAATCAATGTTCAGTTCTCGCTGGTGTGGTCATCAATCGAGCTTCTCCACATTATTCTAACCCCGTGTGTACCATTTGTCCTGATTCTGCTGCTCAATTGTTTCACCGTCAGACACATTGCAGTGAGCAGCAGGGCCCGCAAGAGACTCCGGGCTCACAGCAGTGGGGAGAGTCCCAGAGACCCAGAAATGGAGAGTCGGAGGAAATCCATCATTTTGCTATTCATTATCTCAACCAATTTTATCCTCTTATGGTTAATGTTAATGGTTTATTCTATGTGGAACCGGATGTTATATCTGAACGCTACATCTGTCTCATTAGCTCTATATGTTTCAGAATTCGGTTTCATGTTGCAGCTTCTGAGCTGCTGCACAAACACTGCGATTTATGCCGTGACACAGACTCAGTTCAGACAGCAGTTGACGAGTGTGCTGAAATTTCCCTTTACGCCAATTATGCAATTGATTAAATGCTGAGAGAGAAACCCCCAGACACGTCATCTGTTACCTCCCATTGGCCACTCAAACTTCTGTTACCAGCCAGCCTCACTGATTGGTCATCCTGCATTGCAGGTTGACGGCCCTCTTACGTTTCCAGGGGAGATGGTTAACGCCCATGTAGTCTTTCCAGCGTAGGGGGTTAGTAGCCATCTTTTATTTCCAGGTGAGAAATTAGGTAGCCACCTTGGGTTATCGTTCATGCATTGGCAGGGTTGAGGGTGTCGATGATTCGATGGTCTGCGGTCTGCCGTCTGGGAGAGAGACCTTTCTCACATGCGCACAGGCAGCTGTGCGTTTATGTTTATGCCTCAATCTTTTAATCTGGGACGCGGCTATTTACCCCCCAGGGCAGTGGCTGGACAGAGGAGCGGGTTCAAGTGCTAACACGGGGAGGGGGGGGGGCGTTGGGGGGAGCAGAAGCCGCCGCAGGTAAAACTGAAGCAGCTCGTCATGGCCGGGCGGACGTGGAGGAACAGCAGCATCCTCATTATGAATCGGAAAACATAGAACATATAGAACATAGAACGATACAGCGCAGTACAGGCCCTTCGGCCCACGATGTTGTACCGAAACAAAAGCCATCTAACCTACACTATGCCATTATCATCCATATGTTTATCCAATACACTTTTAAATGCCCTCAATGTTGGCGAGTTCACTACTGTAGCAGGCAGGGCATTCCACGGCCTCACTACTCTTTGCGTCAAGAACCTACCTCTGACCTCTGTCCTATATCTATTACCTCTCAGTTTAAAGTTATGTCCCCTCGTGCCAGCCATATCCATCCGCGGGAGAAGGCTCTCACTGTCCACCCTATCTAACCCCCTGATCATTTTGTATGCCTCTATTAAGTCTCCTCTTAACCTTCTTCTCTCTAATGTCTCGGATCGTGTTTTCCGGGTCCTTAGGGGGGAGGGGGAGCAGCCCCAAGTCGTGGTCCACATTGGCACCAACGACATAGGTAGGAAAGGGGACAAGGATGTCAGGCAGGCTTTCAGGGAGCTAGGATGGAAGCTCAGAACTAGAACAAACAGAGTTGTTATCTCTGGGTTGTTGCCCGTGCCACATGATAGTGAGATGAGGAATAGGGAGAGAGAGCATTTAAACACGTGGCTACAGGGATGGTGCAGGCGGGAGGGATTCAGAATTTTGGATAACTGGGGCTCTTTCTGGGGAAGGTGGGACCTCTACAGACAGGTCTACATCTGAACCTGAGGGGCACAAATATCCTGGGGGGGGAGATTTGTTAGTGCTCTTTGGGGGGGGGGGGGTTTAAACTAATGCAGCAGGGGCATGGGAACCTGGATTGTAGTTTTAGGGTAAGGGAGAATGAGAGTATAGAGGTCAGGAGCACAGATTTGACGTCGCAGGAGGGGGCCAGTGTTCAGGTAGGTGGTTTGAAGTGTGTCTACTTCAATGCCAGGAGTATACGAAACAAGGTAGGGGAACTGGCAGCGTGGGTTGGTACCTGGGACTTCGATGTTGTGGCCATTTCGGAGACATGGATAGAGCAGGGACAGGAATGGATGTTGCAGGTTCCGGGGTTTAGATGTTTTAGTAAGCTCAGAGAAGGAGGCAAAAGAGGGGGAGGTGTGGCGCTGCTAGTCAAGAGCAGTATTACGGTGGTGGAGAGGATGCTCGATGGGGACTCTTCTTCCGAGGTAGTATGGGCTGAAGTTAGAAACAGGAAAGGAGAGGTCACCCTGTTGGGAGTTTTTTATCGGCTTCCTAATAGTTCTAGGGATGTAGAGGAAAGGATGGCGAAGATGATTCTGGATATGAGCGAAAGTAACAGGGTAGTTATTATGGGAGACTTTAACTTTCCAAATATTGACTGGAATAGATATAGTTCGAGTACAATAGATGGGTCGTTTTTTGTACAGTGTGTGCAGGAGGGTTTCCTGAAACAATATGTTGACAGGCCAACAAGAGGCGAGGCCACGTTGGATTTGGTTTTGGGTAATGAACCAGGCCAGGTGTTGGATTTGGAGGTAGGAGAGCACTTTGGGGACAGTGACCACAATTCGGTGACGTTTACGTTAATGATGGAAAGGGATAAGTATACACCGCAGGGCAAGAGTTATAGCTGGGGGAAGGGCAATTATGATGCCATTAGATGTGACTTGGGGGGATAAGGTGGAGAAGTAGGCTGCAAGTGTTGGGCACACTGGATAAGTGGGGCTTGTTCAAGGATCAGCTACTGCGTGTTATTGATAAGTATTTACCGGTCAGACAGGGAGGAAGGCGTCGAGCGAGGGAACCGTGGTTTACCAAGGAAGTGGAATCTCTTTATTAAGAGGAAGAAGGAGGCCTATGTGAAGATGAAGTGTGAAGTTTCGGTTGGGGCGATGGATAGTTACAAGGTAGCGAGGAAGGATCTAAATAGAGAGCTAAGACGAGCAAGGAGGGGACATGAGAAGTATTTGGCAGGAAGGATCAAGGAAAACCCAAAAGCTTTCTATAGGTATGTCAGGAATAAGCGAATGACTAGGGAAAGAGTAGGACCAGTCAAGGACAGGGATGGGAAATTGTGTGTGGAGTCTGAAGAGATAGGCGAGATACTAAATGAATATTTTTCGTCAGTATTCACTCAGGAAAAAGATAATGTTGTGGAGGAGAATGCTGAGCCCCAGGCTAATAGAATAGATGGCATTGAGGTACGTAGGGAAGAGGTGTTGGCAATTCTGGACTGGCTGAAAATAGATAAGTCCCCGGGACCTGATGGGATTTATCCTAGGATTCTATGGGAGGCCAGGGAAGAGATTGCTGGACCTTTGGCTTTGATTTTTATGTCATCATTGGCTACAGGAATAGTGCCAGAGGACTGGAGGACAGCAAATGTGGTCCCTTTGTTCAAAAAGGGGAGCAGAGACAACCCCGGCAACTATAGACCGGTGAGCCTCACGTCTGTAGGTGGTAAAGTCTTGGAGGGGATTATAAGAGACAAGATTTATAATCATCTAGATAGGAATAATATGATCAGGGATAGTCAGTATGGCTTTGTGAAGGGTACGTTATGCCTCACAAAACTTATTGAGTTCTTTGAGAAGGTGACTGAACAGGTAGACGAGGGTAGAGCAGTTGATGTGGTGTATATGGATTTCAGCAAAGCGTTTGATAAGGTTCCCCACGGTAGGCTATTGCAAAAAATACGGAGGCTGCGGATAGAGGGTGATTTAGAGATGTGGATCAGAAATTGGCTAGCTGAAAGAAGACAGAGGGTGGTGGTTGATGGGAAATGTTCAGAATGGAGTTCTGTCACCAGTGGAGTACCACAAGGATCTGTTCTGGGGCCGTTGCTGTTTGTCATTTTTATCAATGACCTAGAGGAAGGCGCAGAAGGGTGGGTGAGTAAATTTGCAGACGATACTAAAGTCGGTGGTGTTGGCGACAGTGCGGAAGGGTGTAGCAGGTTACAGAGGGACATAGATAAGCTGCAGAGCTGGGCTGAGAGGTGGCAAATGGAGTTTAATGTAGAGAAGTGTGAGGTGATTCACTTTGGAAGGAATAACAGGAATGCGGAATATTTGGCTAATGGTAAAGTTCTCGGAAGTGTGGATGAGCAGAGGGATCTAGGTGTCCATGTACATAGATCCCTGAAAGTTGCCACCCAGGTTGATAGGGTTGTGAAGAAGGCCTATGGAGTGTTGGCCTTTATTGGTAGAGGGATTGAGTTCCGGATTCGGGAGGTCATGTTGCAGCTGTACAGAACTCTGGTACGGCCGCATTTGGAGTATTGCGTACAATTCTGGTCACCGCATTATAGGAAGGACGTGGAGGCTTTGGAGCGGGTGCAGAGGAGATTTACCAGGATGTTGCCTGGTATGGAGGGAAAATCTTATGAGGAAAGGCTGATGGACTTGAGGTTGTTTTCGTTGGAGAGAAGAAGGTTAAGAGGAGACTTAATAGAGGCATACAAAATGATCAGGGGGTTGGATAGGGTGGACAGTGAGAGCCTTCTCCCGCGGATGGATATGGCTGGCACGAGGGGACATAACTTTAAACTGAGGGGTAATAGATATAGAACAGAGGTCAGAGGTAGGTTCTTTACGCAAAGAGTAGTGAGGCCGTGGAATGCCCTACCTGCTACAGTAGTGAACTCGCCAACATTGAGGGCATTTAAAAGTTTATTGGATAAACATATGGATGATAATGGCATCGTGTAGGTTAGATGGCTTTTGTTTCGGTGCAACATCGTGGGCCGAAGGGCCTGTACTGCGCTGTATTGTTCTATGTTCTATGTTCTATAAAACAACCTCAAGTCCATCAGCCTTTCCTCATAATATTTTCCCTCCATACCAGGCAACATCCTGGTAAATCTCCTCTGCACCCGCTCCAAAGCCTCCACGTCCTTCCTATAATGCGGTGACCAGAACTGTACGCAATACTTCAAATGCGGCCGTACCAGAGTTTTGTACAGCTGCAACATGACCTCATGACTCCGGAACTCAATCCCTCTACCAATAAAGGCCAACACTCCATAGGCCTTCTTCACAACCCTATCAACCTGGGTGGCAACTTTCAGGGATCTATGTACATGGACACCTAGATCCCTCTGCTCATCCACACTTCCGAGAACTTTACCATTAGCCAAATATTCCGCATTCCTGTTATTCCTTCCAAAGTGAATCACCTCACACTTCTCTACATTAAACTCCATTTGCCACCTCTCAGCCCAGCTCTGCAGCTTATCTATGTCCCTCTGTAACCTGCTACACCCTTCCGCACTGTCGCCAACACCACCGACTTTAGTGTCGTCTGCAAATTTACACACCCACCCTTCTGCGCCCTCCTCTAGGTCGTTGATAAAAATGACAAACATCTAAAAATCACTGAATCCACTTGCATAAATTATGGTTCAATGTTTTCAAATTGCTCAAGAGCCAAATTTATTCTGTGGCGATATTTTCCTTTTCAGACAGCACACAATTCGAGGAGGTGGGAGGTGGATCAGAGCCAGAGGTAACCCACACTTTCCACCAAAAAAGGGTTGATGATGGAACGAGTCCACCGTGTGCCCCTTATAAACAGGTGGAGGGGGAGGAAATATGGGACACACATCACTGGCTGTGACCCGGAAAAATGGCGGAGTGGGGAATGCGGAACAGAGTTTGCCGAGAGTGACTGCAGTTAAACAGGGCTTGGGCGCGGGAATGAGGGTCAGAGATCACCGACCGTGTCCGCCGCTGATACTCAGGAGGTGGAAGAGGATGAGTGACACAGTGCATCGACAGGGTTCCCAAGAAACAATGGGTGAGGATGGTAAGGAGCAGCGGTCAGCGACAGTGCCCCTGAAAAAATTGGGGTGGGGTGCAGATGCGCTGAGGAGGGGGTGGGGGGTGGGCGGAGAGCTAGCCGACATAAACGGTTCCCTGATAATCGGTGTGGGGAGGGTTGGGGAAATGATAAGCTGGGTTAAGCAACAGTGTCCCCTGATAAGACCATAAGACATAGGAGCGGGAGTCCGACCATTCGGCCCATCGAGTCCACTGCACCATTCAATCATGGCTGATTTCAACTCCATTTACCCGCTCTCTCTCCATAGCCCTTAATTCCTCGAAAAATCAAGAATTTATCAACTTCTGTCTTAAAGACACTGAACGCCTCGGCCTCCACCGCCCTCTGTGGCAATGAATTCCAGAGACCCACCACTCTCTGTTCTCTTCTCCTCATCTCTGTTCTGAAGTGACTCCCTTTTATTCTAAGGCTGTGCCCCCGGCTCCTAGTCTCCCCTGCTAATGGAATCAACTTCCCTACGTCCACTCATTATCTTGTAAGTTTCTATTAGATCTCCCCTCAACCTCCTAAACTCTAATGAATATAATCCCTGGATCCTCAGACGTTCATCGTATGTTAGGCCTACCATTCCTGGGACCATCCGTGTGAATCTCCGCTGGACCCGCTCCAGTGCCAGTATGTCCTTCCTGAGGTCTGGGGCCCAAAAGTGCTCACAGTATTCTAAATGGGGCCTAGCTAATGCTTTATAAAGCTTCAGAAGTACATCCCTGCTTTTATATTCCATGCCTCTTGAGATAAATGAAAACATTGCATTTGCTTTCTTAATTACGGACTCAACCTGCAAGTTTACCTTTAGAGAATCCTGGACTAGGGCTCCCAAGTCCCTTTGTACTTCAGCATTATGAATTTTGTCACCGTTTAGAAAATAGTCCATGCCTCTATTCTTTTTTCCAAAGTGCAAGACCTCGCACTTGCCCACGTTGAATTTCATCAGCCATTTCTTGGACCACTCTCCTAAACTGTCTAAATCTTTCTGCAGCCTCCCACCTCCTCCATACTACCTGCCCCTCCACCTATCTTTGTATCATCGGCAAACTTAGCCAGAATGCCCCCAGTCCCGTCATCAAGATCGTTAATATATAAAGAGAACAGCTGTGGCCCCAACACTGAACCCTGCGGGACACCAGTAGTCACCGGTTGCCATTCCGAAAAAGAACCTTTTATCCCAACTCTCTGCCTTCTGCCTGACAGCCAATCGTCAATCCATATTAGTACCTTGCCTCGAATACCATGGGAGTGTGGTAAATGAGGGTCAGGGTTGAGCGAAAGTTTTCCCAAATAAACAGTGATGTGGGGGTGGGGTGGGGGCGTGGAATGTGCAATTGGGTTCACCATCTCCGATAAACCTATGTCGAAATATACATATAAACTAGAAGTCGGAATAGGCCGTCCGGCAGTATGAGCATGCGTGGCCGCTCTTCATGATCAGAGAATAGAAATAGAAGTTACAGCACAGAAGGACGCCATTCGGCCCATCGAGTCTTCACCGGCCCTTGGAATTAGCACCATACTTAAGGCCACATCCATAACCTAGTAACCGCACCTAACCGTTTTTGACACTAACGGCAATTTATCATGGCCAACCCACCTATCCTGCACATCTTTGGACTGTGGGATGAAACCGGAGCACCCGGAGGAAACACATGCAGACGCATGGAGAACGTGCAGACTCCGCGTGGACATTGATCCGAGCCGGGAATCGAACCTTGGAGCCTGGAGCTGTGAAGCAACTGCGCTATACACTGTGCTATCGTGGCTAATCATGAAGTTCAATCCCCTGATCCCACCTTCCCCGAATGTCCCTTGGTCCCCTTAGTGCCTAGAGGTTCATCGAAGACGTTCTCGAAAATGCACAACATTTTGGCTCCGACTACTTTCTGTGGTGGTGACATTAATAGACTCACTACTCCCTGGGTTAAGAGATTTCTCGTCACTTTAGTGCTAACAAATTTATTTGGGTGTGTTTGTGTGTGTGCGCATGTAATTGTGTTTGTGTCAGAATGTGTATATGTATGTGAATTTGTGCGTGTGTGCCAGTGTGTCTGTCTGTCAGTGTATGTGTCAGTGTGCCTGTGTGTGCGCGCGTCAGTGTCTCTGCCTGTTTGTGTGTTCACGTATGTGTGTGCTTGTGTGTGTATACATGTGTGTGCGCATCCACGCGCATGTCAGTTTGACTATTTAGTAATGAATGGAGATAAAGAGATATAATGTTCGCCAACGTGCACGCACATCGGCAGCAGTAAACAGTAATGCAGACATATTATAATGCCTGAAGATCAAGGGCCCAATAGCCAAAGATGGATTTTTGGCAAATGTGTGTCTCCCATTTTAAAAAGAAGAGAACAGATGGCTTTCTAAATAGAAAAAATCTGGATACAGTGGAGGGTCAAAGAAACTTGTCGGTCTCGGAGGTGGAGGGAGGGAGGTGATGTATATTTATGTGCAGTGTAGATTTACCTGAATGTTACCAGTTCGGAAATTGGTAAATTCTGGTGAAAAAACACAAGCAAGTGCTGCTTTCCCTGGAGTTCCGAAGAATCAAGAGGAGATTTGAGGAAAGCTTTCAGGCGAACAATGGAAACTGGTTCGGGTATGATTGAGCCCTCCCAATGTTCTCCAGTCTCACCATCCTCCAATATCACTTTTCATTAAATCCTGAGAATCCACACTTTTAATTGTTTCACCATCAGTGGTTCTGCCGTCAACTGCATGGACTCTATCTCTGGAATTCCTTCCCTGAACCTTTCTGTGTTAATACCTCACTTTTCTCCATTAAGGCCTTCCTGACTGTCTGTCTGGACTTTGCACGTTCTCGCTGCGTCTGGATTTCCTCCGGGTGACCCAGTTTCCTCCCACAGTTCAAAGGTTAGGTGGATTTGCCATGCTAAATAAAATTGCCCCATCGTATCCAAATCCGTGCATGTTAGGTGGTTTGACCATACCAAAAATTATTGCGCCTCCATGTCCAAAGGTTTAGAGGTTAGGTGGGTTTGTGGGGAGAGTGCAGCGGAGTGGACTGAGGTATGATGTTCTCTCACAGGGTCAGTGTAGTACAATGGGCCAAAACACAATCTTCTGCATTGGAGGCATTCTATATTTCTTTGTTTGAAAAATATCCAGAAACTAACGACGTTTGACGAAACCTTTGGTGAATTTGCCCCAAGTTTCCCCAGTTGTTTGGATCTAAGTCAACACCATACACCAAAGTTCTCTAATGACCTCTGACACTTTTACAGTCTCGACATCCACCATTCCTTCTTAACTGTATTCAGTATCTTCACCTTCGAAGCTTTCAATTGCAGAAATCTTTTATTTTGTCAAAGCTTTGACAAAGGGACACCTGGACTCGAAACGTCCGCTGTTTTCTCTCCCTACAGATGCTGCCAGACCTGCTGAGATTTTCCAACATTTTCTCTTTGGCTTGGGCAGTGAGCTTAGTTTGCGAATTTATTCAGGGTTATGTGGCGAGAGTGGGACAGTCTGATTTGTTCGATGAGATTATTTGGAAATTTGTACAGGGTGATTTGGAGATGGCCGTGCAATGGGATTCACTTTGGATTGGCGCAGGGCTATCGGGAGGGACCTGGGCATTGAGGTTAGTTTTGGGGACTGATGCAGGGCTATGGGGAGAGGGACATGCAGTGGGAGTGGTTCAGGGATTGATATCGGATGTTGGGGAGAGAGCTGTACAGTGGGGTAAGTTTGGGGAGTGACACTGGCATACGGGATACTTCAGGGCAGTGCGATTACTTTGGCGATTGGTATAGGGCTCTGGGGAGAGAGCGGGATAGTGGGATCAGTTTGGGTACTGATGCAGCAAAATGGCTAGAGCGTCGGGTAGTGAGATAAATTTCTTGATTGATATATGACAACGTGGAGAGAGCGGGATAGTGTGAATTGTTTGGTGATATTATTTTGGAGATTCTCGCAGTATTATGCAGAGGGGGTGGTGTAGTGGAATTCATTGTGGAAAGGAAATGGTCTATGGGGCGGCAGCGGGATATTGAGATTTATTTCCGGATTGATACAGAGCTATGGTTCGAGTGTGAGGCAGGTGGATTAGCTTGGGAATGATACAGTTTTGGGGGGAGAGAGCGAGAGCGAGAGATTAGTTTGGCTATTAATACATGACCATGGGTAGAGAGCGGGCCAGTATTATTAATGTGTAATTGATACATGGTCATGGGGAGTGAGCGAGGCAGTGGGATTATTCTGTGCATCAATAGATGGTCATGGGGAGATAGCGGGGCAATGGAAATGGTTTGAAACTTATACATGGTTATGGGAGTGAGTGAGGCAGTGGGATTATTTTGGGGATTAATAGATGGTCATGGGGAGAGAGGGGGGCAGTGGAATTGGTTTGAAACTCACACATGGTTATGGGGAGAGAGTGAGACAGTGGGATTATTTTGGGAATTAATAGATGGTCATGGGGAGAGAGCGGGGCAGTGGAATTGGTTTGAAACATATACATGGTTATGGGGAGAGAGTGAGGCAGTGGTATTTGTTTCGAATTAATACGGGGCGATGGGGAGAGAGTGAGGCAGTGGGATTGATATTGGGATTTATACATGGCTATGGGGGAGAGTGAGGCAATGGGATTAGTTTTGGGATTGATACAGGGTGATGGGAGGAGTGCAGCAGTGGGATTAGCTTTGGGATACATGGTTATGGGGAGAGAGTGAGGCAGTGGCATTAGCTTTGGGATTGATACAGGGTGATGGGAGGAGAGTGCAGCAGTGGTATTAGCTTTGGGATACATGGCCATGGGGAGAGAGTGAGGCAGTGAGATTTATTTGACTTTGATACATGGTTATGGGGATAGAGCAGGGCAGTGGGAATGTTTTGGGGATTGATATATGGCTATGCGGAGAGACTGGGGAAGATTTATACACGACTGTGGCGAGAGAGTGACCAGTAGGATTCGTTTAGGGAGTGATACAGGGCAACGGGCAGCAGGCCGTACGACGAAACAGTCGTTTGCACTTCTGCCTCACAGAGTGAGGGACCCGAGTTTGATTCTGACCTCGGGTGACTTTCTGAGTGGTGTTTGCACATTCTCCCATTATCTGCGTAGGTTGTTTCCGGTTGCTCCCCTTTCTTCGCTCAGTGCAAAGACGTGCAGTTTAGGTGGCTTGGCCCATAGTGGGTGTGCCGAATTGGCTTTAGGTAGGGTGGTCCTTTGCAAGGTCTACGTAGAATCGGTGAGCTGAACGGGCTCCTTCTGCACTGGAGGGATTATATGAAATTTGTGAATTCTATGGGGGCAGTGGAATTAGTTTAGGAATCCATACAGGGCAATGGGCAGCAAGACGGTCAGTGGGATTAGCTTGCTGATTGATAGAGGGCCAAGCGCAGCAAGAGGAACAGAGGGATTAATTTGGGGATTCATACAGTGCCACGGGCACAAGAGGGACCGTGAAATTAGTTTTGCGATCGTTCAAGGGCTATGAGGAGAGAGAACAAAAAGGCCAAACCCAATAGCTTCTGGCAAGAACCGCCGTGCGTGCACCAACTCACGCCATCGTCCCCACACAAAGTCCCCTCGATTAGATTCCGATCTGTAACTCACTCCCGGTTATCTGCGATTCGGTATCTCAAACACCCAGAACCCCTCGATTAGATTACAGTGTGTAATTTACTCATGGGAAGTTATTTCTCTATTATATAATCCACCCTGGACCGCTTAATTGGATTTTAGTCTGCACATCTAGCCCGTCTGTTTGTTATGCTACATGTAATCCATCCCGAAATCTTTAATTCGATTCAACGCTGTAATTCATTCCCGGTACCTGCTGTTCAGTATATAAACTGCTCCGACCCCCTCGATTAGGTTCCAGTCTGTAACTTAGTACTGGGTATCTGTTATTCTATCTATAAATCACCCAGAACCAGTCGATGATCAGTCGATGATTAGTCACCTGTTAACATAGTTCATCCCAATAGTCAGAGTGAACTTGAATTGATTGTTTGGTCGAATAATCAATTATCTCATTTATTAATTGTGTGATTGAATTAAATCAGTGAATAGCTCATTATGTTGAAGTCCAACAAACATTACACGACCAATTATTATTTGCGCAACATTGATTGAAAATCCCAAATTAGTTTTCAGTCCATTAAACACAGCAAATAACTAAACGCATTTCATTGCACTTTTTACTGATTGCCAAAGAATTGGTCATTCCAATAATCACAAGCGGTTTCCAATTACTGTTCAGACCATAATCAAATGAAGATTGATAATCAGTGGAACAGAATCTGTAATTCCTGACCACACAACAATAATAGCATCAATTAAAAATGCATTTGTTCAGCTCACAATCTCAATCAATGGGATTCTCCCTCGGCAGCATCCTCCAATTCCGCCGGCAGCGCCCCCATGTCGGCGGGTTTCTCGCTGGCGTGGGGTGGCCACAATGGGAAACATCATTGACCGGCTGCGGGAACCAACATTCCTGTTGCAGCGGGGGCATGCAGTGCTGGTAACGGGACTCGCGGGACGGTGAACCGTGTACATGACATTGAAGCGAAATTCATTTTCCAAAAGAATTATCATGGCAAGATACTGATTACTTTCAATCCACTGATCACTAACGCTATGTATAAGTATTTTAACTTGTCACAATAATATGTATTGAGAAATAATTTCCATGTCTACAATACCAGCAATTATATCTCAGGTTTTTATTCCATTAATCATTGTTGTGCCATGACCGAATAGTGTGACAATTCTCTCTGCCTGTTTTACCAAAGAAAACTAAGCACTCCAGTGATGGAATCTAGGATGATATATATTACACCGTCACGTTTTGCACAAAATTGATATAAAGCATAAAATTAGTTTTCAGTCCATTGAACACGGCAAATAACAAAGAACATTTAATTGCAGCTTTCAGTGCGATTATTAAAGGATTGTTTCTTCCAATACTCTTAGGTGTATTCTAAATATTGTTCAGACAATAATCACAATATTATTTTATTTCAAATAAAGTCTGTAAATCCTGACTTCACAATAATAATACAATAAATTGAACATGTGGGAGTAGGCAGTGCAGTGAATTTACCAGACTGATTCCAGGGATGGCGGGACTGTCATACGATGAGAAATTGACAAGGTTGGGATTGTTCTCCCTGGAGTTCAAAAGAATGAGGGGGATCGCATAGAGACGTATAAAATTCTATCAGGACTAGACAGAGTAGATGCAGGGAAGATGTTACCAATGATGGGTGTGTCCAGGACCAGGGGTCAGTATCAGGATTCAGGGTAAACCATTTCGGACAGAGATAAGGAGGCATTTCTTCACACAAAGAGCGGTGAACCTGTGGAGTTCATTACCACAGGCAGTAGTTGGTGCTAAAACTTTGAATCTATTCAAGAGGCGGCTGGATGTAGCACTTGGGGAGAATGGGGTCAAAGGCTATGGGGAGAAAGCAGGATTAGGCTATGGAGTTGGATTATCAGCCTTGATCGTGATGAATGGCGGAGCAGGCTCGAAGGGCCAAAAGATCTCCTCCTGCTCGTATCTTCTATGTATCTATGTATCTCTGTGCATCTTGGCTCACAATTAACTAAACTGTGATTGTTGTTCAATCGAATCATCTTGACAAGAACCTGATTATTTTCAATCCAATGATTACTGAGTATATCTAGAAATGTTTGTACTTTTCGGAATAATATGCATTTAGAAATGTCTATGAATACCAGTAATTATCTTTCACGTTTTAAATCCATTCATTACTAGAATTATCGCTGCTATTTGGCGGAATACATTGTGATCTCACTGCCTGTTTCTGCTGAAGATGCCTCAGCTGTTTGAGTGATCGAAGCCGGGAAGTAATGGCCTGAAAAACAATTATATATTCTGTTACATATTTGTTTAAATTATTGAGGCTATCTGACTGCCAGAACTGGATAACCACAAACTCCCGCTGGTGTTGTTCGGAATACTGGTCCTATTGGTTCCCTTCTGTATCCTCTCGGGTTTGTCCTCGGCAAAATACTGACAGTTTCACAATACGAAAATGATCAGTCACTACTGCTTTCATTCATTATTTATCAATTAAAGTATGTTTCCATGGTTTAATGGACTGCTAGGGGTCCAATGTGATGATTAAGATTGGAGCTGGCAGATTGTATGAGGATCAAACACTGCCCTGGCCTTGGTATTTTATTTCTCAGTATTACACAGCAGATTCATAGCTCTCCGTGACACAGACACTCTCCCAATTCTTGAGGATTCCTGATTTAAGAGCGGCTCGGTAGCACAGTTATTAGCACTGTTGCTTCACAGCGTCAGGGTCCCAGGTTCGATTCCTGTCTTGCGTCACTGTCTATAACGGAGTCTGCATGTTCTCCACGTGTCTGTTCGGGCTTCCTCCTGGTGCACAAGTTTCCACCCACAAGTCCAGAAAGACGCCCTTTTAGGTGAATTGGACATCTGAATTCTCCCTCAGAGTACTCGAACAGGCGCCGGAGTGGGCGACTAAGGGGCTTTTCACATTCATTGCAGTGTCAATGTAAACCTACACGTGACTTTAATAAAGATTATTATTACTTTTATTTATAAAGATTATTATTATATTAATAGTTGAACACATGATGCCTTGTATTCAGCTGCCGAGCCCAGAAGGTGTGGGATTATCTCCTCCAGTCTCTCAGTCCCATTACCTCGTCTTCATTGTTCAAGACAAACACTTGAAACATATATTTTTGGTTACGATTTATGACTACTGGATGAGCAATACCTGATATAAATAGTTAGGTCAATGAATAAAGGACAAAGAAAAGTGCAACATACAGGCCCTTCGGCCCTCTAGCCTGTGCTGGACATGCTGCCCACCTAACTTAAATCTTCCATACTTCCGGCGTCCGTTTCCCTGTATTCCCATGCTACTCTTATTTCTCAACGCGCCTTTGAAACGTCACTATCGTACGTGTTTCCACCGCCTCCTCCTGAAGTGCCTTCCAGGCACAAACTAACCTCTATGTAAAAAAACGTCCACGCACATCTCCTCTAAACTTTGCCCCCCCACACTTAAATCTCTGTCGCTTCTTAATTTACTCTTTCAGGCTGGGAAAATGCCTCTGACTATCCATTCTGTCCCTGCCGCTCATAATTTTGTAGGTTTCTATCAGGTCGCCCCTCAACCTCCGAAGTATCAGTGATAACAAACCGAGTTCATCTTTTGTCTTTAAAAAAAATAATTTAGAGTACACAATTCATTTTATCCAATTAAGGGGCCATTTTGCGCACCTAATCTACCTACCCTGCACATCTTTGGGTTCTGAGGGCGAAACCCACGCAAACACAGACAGTGACCCAGTGCGGGATCGTACCTGGGACCTCGGCGCCGTGAGGCAGCAGTGCTAACCATTGTCATCCAACTGACGCTAATAGCTAACCTTCTCCATGCCAGACAATATCATTGAAACTCTTCCATACCCTCTCTAAAGCCTCCACATCCATCTGGTGGTGTGGAGACCAGAATTGAACCCACATTCTGAGTGTGGCCTAATCAAGGTTCTATAGAACTGCAGCAGCTAATAAATTAACTAGGTAGAGGAGCAGCTGAACCTGAGGGCAGGGATTAATGTTTAGCATTTCATTTAACAGTAAAAATCAAGCGCCAGGGCCATATCGTAAATTATAACTGAATCTGATAACAATGTAAGCATTTATTTTGAATTAATTAACTAGTGCATAAATGTCACTCAGAGGGGTGCAGTGCTCGAACTGTGAGATGTGGCAGATTTGTGACTATTCCAGCGTTCCGGTCCACCACGCCTTTAGAAAGTGTAAGCAATGGCAGTTCCTCACAAACCGCGTGGTTCAGTTGAAGCAGCAGTCAGATGCACTAAGGAGCATGCAGGTGGCGGAACGCGTCATAGATAGGAGTTACAGAGACGTGGTCACATCCAAGGAGCAGAGGAATTTGTGGAATGTCTAAGAGGTGTCTTTTTGGTGCAGCTTGTGATAGAACCTACTCGGGGACAGGCAATTCTGGATTCAGTGATCTGTAATGAGGCAGACTTGGTCAAGGAAGTCAAGGTGAATGAACCCTTAGGAAGCAATGACAACAATCTGATAGAAAACATTCTTCAATTTGAGAGGGAGAAGATGGAATCAGACCTAACGGTATTACAATTAAATAAGGGTAAATACAAAGGCATGGGGGAGGGGATGGCCAGAGTTGCTTGGAAATGGAGCCTAACAAGGAAGACAGTGGAACGCCAATTGCAGGAGTTTTCGGGGGTTATTCGGGAGGCACAGCAGGATTTCATCCCAAGGAGGAGGAGACATGCGAAGTGAAGGACAAGGCACCCATGGCTGACGAGGGAAGTCAAGGACAGCAGTCAAGCCAAATAAAAAGAAGAAAAGGTGGCGAGGATTAGTGGGAAGCCAGAGGATTGGGAAAATTTTAATAGCGAGCAGTGAACAACAGAAAAGGCAATAAGGCGGGAGAAGATTAAATATAAGGGCAACTAGCTATGAATAAAATAATGTAGGAATATATATTTTTCAATACATAAAAGGTAAGAGAGAGGCAAGAACATAGACGGGAGCACTGGAAAATGTGGTTGGAGAAGTAATAATAGGAAAGAAAGACATGGCAGAGGAGGTGAATATTTAATTTGAACCAGTCTTCACAGTGGAAGACACCAGTGGGATGCGAGTGATCCAGGAAAATCAGGGAACAGAGGGGACTGCAGTGACCATCACTAAGGAGACGTTTCTGGGGACACTGGAAGGATGGACTACATGATTTCCTGAACAAATCCACATTATAAAATAGTCAAAGCCTGCATTCCTCCTTCCAAAGAGTGGGCAATGAAGTGGCATATGGAATACAATGTGGAAAAGCATATGTGGAAATCATAAAATAGATAGCTGAGGAGATTATGGAGGCAGTGGTGGTAATCTTTCAGGAATCACTGAAGGCAGAAAGGGTCCCAGAGGACTGGAAAGTCCCTAATGTAGCACTGCTGTTTAAGAAGGCAGGGAGGCAGAAGACGCAAAATTATGGGCTGGTTAGACTGACTTCGCGCATGAAATGAAAATCTCTTATTGTCACGAGTAGGCTTCAATGAAATTACTGTGAAAAGCCCCTAGTCGCCACATTCCGGCGCCTGTTCGGGGAGGCTGGTACGGTAATTGAACCATGCTGCTGGCCTGCCTTGGTCTCCTTTCAAAGCCAGCGATTTAGCCCAGTGTGCTAAACCAGCCCCTTCATTAGTAACGTTTTAGAGTCAATCATTGAATATGAGATCGCGGAGTACTTGGAAGTGCATGGTAAAATAGGACTGAGTCAGCACCGCTTCGTCAAGGGGAGATCATGTCTGACAAATGTGTTAGATTTCTTTGAGGAGCGAGCAAGGAAGTTAGACAAAGGGGAATTTATTTAGTTTTACAGAAGGCCTTGACAAGGTGCCTCATAGGAGACTGGAGAGCCCATGGTGTTAAGTGTAAGATCCTTGCATGAACAGAGGATTGGCCGACTGGCAGAAGACAGATAGTGCGGATAAAGGAGTCTGTTTCAATCTGGCAGCCGGTGACTACTGGTGTGCCTCAGGAGTCTGTGCTTAGATCACACATTTTCACACAAACATTAATAACCTGGAAGAAGGAACATGAGGCACTGTTGCTACGTTTGTAGACGATACAAAGTTCAATAGTGGAACGATAGTATTGAGGAAGCTGGGACTGCAGAATGATTTGGCAAGCTCGGAGAGTGGGCAATGAAGTGGCAGATGGAATACAATGTGGACAAGCATGAGGGTATGCACTTTGGAAGGAGGAATGCAGGCGTTGACTATTTTATAAATGTGGAAATGTTTAGGAAATCATATGCACAAAGGGACTTGGGAGTCCGTGTGTAAGATTCTCTTAAGGTGAACGTGAAAGTTCAGTCGGCAGTGGTGAAGGCAAATGCAATGTTTGCATTCATGTCGAGAGGGCTACAGCACAAGGATAGGGATGTACTTATGAGGTACTTATGCCCAACTCTCTCCATATAGCCCTGTGTCAATCCTCAAACTAATCCCACTGCCCCGCTCTCTCCCCATAGCCCTGTATCAATCCCAAACTAATCCCACTGCCCCACCCTCTCCTCATAGCCCTGTATCAATCCACAAACAAATCCCACTGCCCAACTCTCCCCAATAGACCTGTATCAATCTACAAACTAATCCAACTGCTCGACCCCCTCCCCCGAGCACTGTATCAATCCACAAACGAATCCCACTGCCGCGATCTCTCCACATAGTCGTGTGTCAATCTACAATCTAAACCCACTGCTCGACTCCCTCTCCATAGCGATGTATCACTCCACAAACCACTCCCACTGCATGACTCGCTGCCCATTAACCTGTATCAATCCCCAAACTAAAGCCACTGCTCGACTCCCTCCCCATGGCCGTGTATCAATCCCCAAACTAATCCCACTGCCCTGCTCTCTCCCCATAGCCCTGTATCAATCCCAAACCAATTCCACTGTCCCACTCTCTCCTCATAACCCTGTACCAATCCCCAAACTAATCCCACTGCCCCGCTCCCTCTTCATTGATCTGTATCAATCCCCAAACTAATCGCACAGCTCGACTCCCTTCCCATAGCCCGGTATTAATCCACAAACTAATCCCACTGCCGCGCGCTCCCCCATAGCCCTGTATCAATCCCCAAACTAATCCCACTGCCCCGCTCCCTCTTCATTGACCTGTATCAATCCCCAAACTAATCGCACTGCTCGACTCCCTTCCCATAACCCGTTATTAATCCACAAACTAATCCCACTGCCGCGCGCTCCCCCATAGCCCTGTATCAATACCCAAACTAATCCCACTGCCCCGCTCCCTCTTCATTGACCTGTATCAATCCCCAAACTAATCGCACTGCTCGACTCCCTTCCCATAGCCCGGTATCAATCCACAAACTAATCCCACTGTCGTGCGCTCCCCCATAGCCCTGTATCAATCCCTAAACTAAATCCACTGCTCAGCTCACTCCCAAAAGCCATGCATCAAGCCGCAAATTAAACCCACTGCTCGACTCCCTCCCCATCGTCCTGTATCAGTCCACAAACTAATCACGCTGCCCTACTCTCCCCCTCCATTGTCCTGTATGAATCTCCAGACTTTTCCCACTGCCCCACTCTCCCCCATAGCCCTGTGTCAAGCCCCAAACTAATCCCACTGCCTCACTCTCTCCCCATAGCCCTGTCTCTTTCCCCAAACTAATCCCCCTGCCCCACCCTCCCCGTAGCCCAGTGTCAATCCCCAAACTGATCCCACTTCTCCAGCCTCTCCCTATTGTCCTGAATCGTTCCACAAATAGATCCCACTGCCCCAGACTCTCCCTATTGAACTGGATCATTCCACAAACAGGTCCCACTGCCCCAGCCTCTCCCTATTGTCCTGGATCATTCCACAAACTGATCCCACTTCTCCAGCCTCTCCCTATTGTCCTGAATCGTTCCACAAATAGATCCCACTGCCCCAGACTCTCCCTATTGAACTGGATCATTCCACAAACAGATCCCACTGCCCCAGCCTCTCCCTATTGAACTGGATCATTCCACAAACAGATCCCACTGCCCCAGCCTCTCCCTAATGTCCTGGATCATTCCTCAAACAGGTCCCACTGCCCCAGACTCTCCCTATTGTACTGGATCATTCCACAAACAAATCCCACTGCCCCAGCGTCTCCCTAATGTCCTGGACCATTCCACAAACAGATCCCACTGCCCCAGCCTTTCCCTAATGTCCTGGTTAATTCCACAAACAGATCCCACTGCCCCAGCCTCTCTCTATGGTCCTGGATCATTCAACAAACAGATGTCACTGCCCGAGCCTCTCTCTATTGTACTGGATCATTCCACAAACATATCCCACTGCCCCAGACTCTCCCGATTGCCCTGGATAATTTCACAAACAAATCCCACTGCCAAGACTCTCTCTATGGTCCTGGATCATTCCACAAACATATCCCACTGCCCCAGCCTCTCCCTAATGTCCTGGATCATTCCACAAACAGATCTCACTGCCCCAACCTATCCCTAATGTCGTGGAAAATTGCACGAACAGATCCCACTGCCCCAGCCTCTCCCTAATGCCCTGGATAAAGCTACAAACAGATCCCACTGCCCCAGACTCTCCCTGTTGTTCTGGATCATTCCAGGAACTGATCCCACTTCCTATGGCTTCTCACTATGGCTCTGGATCATTCCACAAATAGATTGGACCTCAAAGGTAGTGATCTCAGGATAACTCCCGGTGCCACGTTACTGTCAGAGGTGAAATGACAGGATATATAGGGTGAATACGTGGCTGAAGAGATGGTGTCAGGAGGATGGTTTCAGATTCCTGGCGAATTCGGACCGGTTATGGTGGAGGTGGGACCTGCACAAACTGGACCGGTTAAACCTGGGCAGGACTCGAATTGATGTCTGGTGAGTGTGGGGGGGGGGGGATATTTCCGAGACCGGTTGGGGACGGTTTAAACTAATATGCCAAGGAGGTGGGAACCCATGCAAGGAGACAGAGCGCACGAAGGCGCAAGGGCAAAAGCAAAAAGGTAGAAAAATGAATAAGAAAAGTGATAGGTGGAGAAACAGAGGCCAAAATTCAAACAGGGCAGTGGAGAAAAATATTGGGAGCAAGAAAAACATTGTGAAAAAGACCAACTTTGAAGCTCTGTGCCTTAATGCACGGAGCATTTGGAATAAAGTGGATGAAGAATCGTGCAGAACTATATCAATGCGCATGATATAATTGGGACTACGGAGATATGGCTGTAGGGTGGACACGGGTGGGAACTGAATGTCCCAGAGTTCTCAGTATTTAGGGAGAACAGGTATAAAAGAAAAGGACCTGGCGTGGCACTGCTGGTTTAAGAGGAAATTAACACAATAGTGAGAAAGGATATAGCTCTGACAATGTGGAATCTGTATGAGCTGAGAAATACCAAGGGGCAAAAAACATTAGGGGGTGTCATATATAGTTGATTCGGAGACTAGTGTGCTGAATCAGAATAAAGGGAACTATGAGGATATGAGCCGTGAGTCGGCCTTGATGGATTGCGGAGAGTTACGTTAAAGGATGACAGTGGATAGACAATGGCAAACATTCAAGGAACGCATGGAGGAACGACAGCAACTGTTCATTCCTGTCTGGCACAAAAGGAAAGGGGGTAAGAGGGCCAATCCATGGGTTACAAAGGAAATTATAAATAGCATACGAGACAAGGAAGAAGCATACAGATCGGCCAAGAAAAATAATAGGGTTGAGGATTGGGAGCAGATTAGAATTCAGCAAAGAAGGACGAAGGGATTGATTAAGAAGGGAAAGTACAATACAAAAGGAAGCTAGAAGGGACCATAAAGACTGGCGCTTAAGGTTTCGACAGATATGTGAAGAGAAAGAGATTGGTAAAATGAAATGTGGGGCCACTACAGACAGAAACAGGGGAATGCATGATAAGGGACAAAGACATGGCTCAGCAATTGAATACATAATTTGGTTTTATATTCACAAATGAGGACACCAATCAGATCCCAGTAATGTTGGAGAATGAAAGGTTCAGTTAGAGGAAGAACTGAGGGAGATAAACATTAGTAGATAAATGATGCTGGAAAACTGATGGAATTGAATGCGGATAAATCCCCAGGGCCTAAGAATCTGCATCCCGGAGTGCTTAAAGAGGTGGCTCTGGAAACAGTGGATCATTGGTGGTCATCTTCCGGGATTCTATAAACTCTGGAACTGTCCTGCAGATTGGAGGGTAGCTCACGTCTCTCCCACATTCAAAAAGGGAGGTAGAGAGAAAGCAGGGAAGTATAGACCAGTCAGCCTAACATCGGTAGTGGAGAAAATGCTTGAATCCATTATCAAGGACTTAATAGCGGAATATTTAGAAGACAGTGTCAAGATCAGTGAGACTCAGCATGGAGTTATGAAGGGAAAGTCATGCTTGATAAATCTGTTATAATTTTTGAAGAGGTCACCAGTACAGTTGACAAGGGCGAGCCAGTCGATGTGATATATTTGGACTTTCATAAGGCGGTTGACAATGTCCCACATGAGAGATTATTGTGCAAAATTAAAACGCATGGGATTGGAGGAAATGTATTGAGGTAGATAGAAAACTGATTGGCAGAGATGAAACAAAGACTAGGGGTTGATAGATCCTTTTCAAGTTGGCAGACAGTAACCAGTGAGATATCACAGGGATCGGTGCTGGGACCCTAGCAAGTCACAATATATATTAATGATTTGGATGAGGGAACAAAATGTAACACCTCAAGGTTTGCAGAGGATACCAAATTAGGTGGGAGGGTGAATTATGACGAGGATGCAGGGATCCTACAGCAAGATCTGGAGGTTGGGCGAGTGGACAAACTAATGGCAGATGCAGTATAATTTGGATAACTGTGAGGTTATTCATTTTGGAAGTAAAAACAGAACGGCACATTACTAGCTGAATGGTTGGGAGAGGGGAGTGTGCAGTGGGGCCTGGGTGTTCCTGCGCACCATTCGCTGAAGGCAAGTATGCTTGTGCAGCAGGCGTTAAAGAAGGCTAATGGTGGGCAGCACGGTGGCGCAGTGGTAGCACTGCAGTCTCATGGCGCCGAGGTCCCAGGTTCGATCTGGGTCACTGTACGTGTGGAGTTTGCACATTCTCCCCGTGTTTGCGGGGATGTCGCCCCCACAACCCAAAGATGTGCAGGTTAGGTGGATTGAACACACCAAATTGCCCCTTACCTGGAAAAATGAATTGGGTACTCCAAATTTTAAAAAAAGGCTAAAGGTATGTTGGTCTTCATTGCGAGAGGTTTCGAATATAGAAGCAGGGATGTGTTGCTGCAATTGTACAGGGCCTTGGTGAGGCCACACTTGGAATAGTGTATACAGTTTTGGTCTCCTTCTCTGAGGAATGATGTTTTTGCTCTTGAGGGAGTGCAGCGAAGGTTTACCAGATTAATTCCAAGGATTGCGGGATTGTCATGTGAGGAGAGTTTGACTAGGTTGGGATTGTTCTCGCTGAATTTCAGAAGAATGAGGATGGATCTCATAGAGACTGATAAAACCTAACAGGACTAGACAGGGTAGATGCAGCGAAGATGTTACCAATGGTGTGTGTCCAGAACCAGGGGTCACAGCCTGAGGATTCAGGGTAAACCATTTCGGACAGACATAAGGATACATTTCTTCACACAAAGAGTGGTGAGCCTGTGGAATTCATTACCACAGGCAGCAGTTGATGCTAAAATTTTGAATATATTCAAGTGGCGGCTGAATATAGCACTTGGAGAGAATGGGATCAAAGGCTATGGGGAGAAAGCAGGATTAGGCTGTTGAGTTGGATGATCAGCCTGATCGTGATAAGTGGCGCAGCAGGCTCGAAGGGACAAATGTTCTCTTCCTGCTCCTATCTTCTATGTATTCTATATGTATCTAAACATCCCGTCTGCACCTGCACCCTGCTTCCCCAAACAACATTCACTCACTCCTATATACGTCCACCTCCAACTGCTTAAATCCTTCTGTTCCGTCTATTCCCAACCCCATAGTCCACTGTCATCCAGACACTCCCCAGCACAATCTATCCAATCAGTCCTAGCACGGTCCTGTACAAAAACCCTCAACGCCTTGGCCTTCTGTTGTCACACCCCTTCCCCCCTACATACCTTCACACTGCACATCATCGTCGTCGGTTACCCTCCAGACCTATCCACACCCTCTGTCTCATATCTTCAAGTCATTTATTAAACCCTCCAAATAATCAGCCATCCTGTCCAAAAAACGCTTGACCAAAGCTTTCCACTCCACCGCTCCTAATGTCACTCCCTGTCCACGCCCACACTTGCACTTTCTCGAGACAACAATGCCTTAATCCGTTCCCTTACGGCTACCAAACCTTTGAAACTCGGATATACGCAATTATAGCCAGGCCGTTTCATTGCCTTCACCTCTTCTGCCAACTCAATAACCACCTCCACACCTCCACTATCATTCCTCCACTCATCATGCAACATCCATCTCATTTTCGTCCCTTCACCGGACCATTTTCAAGCTCTCCAAGGAACCCGCAGCTTGGCCTACTCCCAATGACGTATCTCTCCAGCAATTACTATTCGATATTGACCACCGCCGATCCACTTCAACATATTGTTGCCCTCCCCCAGAAGCTCTTACAATGAGGGTCTACAGCGTTAACCACGTGGGAGTTCAGCACCCTCCCCCATCTCACCTCTATCACGTGTTCATCCTGCAGCACAATGCAACTGATGATTCTCTTCTCTGCGGCAATGTTTCAATTCCATCTCTACTACCCGTCCGGCTTCTGGCATCTCGAACCATATTCTAAATCAGCCCACATAGACTGAGCATGTCAGTTTGAACTGCTCCTCTGAACTGCCTCATTCGCTGTTTCTTTCTGTTATTAGAATAACACCTTGACTTCAAATGTAATGACCATTGTTGCAGATCGACAAAAAAAATGTTTGAAATGTAAGCATGTTCTCAGGACAATCAATACAGGGGGCGGGATTCTCCGATCCCACGGCCGAGTGTCCACGCCATCGTAAACGCCATCGCATTTTACGTGAAGGGGTCGGTCCCACGTCTAATTCTGGCCCCGCTCCAGCTGCAGCACCCGGCACGAACTGGGCACCGCAGGATCCGCGCATGCGCAGTTGCGCCGGCACCAACGAGGACATGCACAGTGGCGCTCATGCGCAGTGTCTCCTTCAACGCACCGGCCGCGAAGCAACATGGCACAGGGCTAGAGGAGCCGGAGCGCAGGAAAGGAGGCCCCCAGCCACAGAGGCCGGACCGCCGATCGGTGGGTTCCGATCGCGGGCCAGGCAACATCGGAGGTCCCCCCTGGTCCCCCCTGGGGTCGGAACCCCCTCCCCTCTGATGTGCCATCAATGAACACAAGACGAGTAGTGAACGTAACTGAAGCTATAATAGACTAAACAGAACACCTCCTGGCCTCTGATCCCGAACTGGGTCAGAGGCGGAGACCAGCCACCTTTATACCGAACCCGAGGGGAGGCGGAGCCATCGGGCAGTCGTTTACCACATTATATGTAATACAGTAGCCGTTTACCACAATACACATATTACACACTACAGTGGTTTACCACATTTACCCCCTGTTAAAAAGAAGAGTCCAGCGGGGTTGAAGTGGACTTAAAGATTAAGTCTGTCAGGGGCCTTGACCTTACGCCGTGATCACTTCAGTCCCGGCTATCGTGTGGGCACCGATGTCGAGACGTACGCGTCCGGGAGCGTGTTGTCCTCTTCCTCACCCAGTAGTTGAGTCGATTGGAGAAGAGGGGGGGCGATGTATGGGCGGGGGTGGTGGTGATGGTCGCCGGTGGGCCTGCGGGTGCCAGATCTGGAAATAGCTGGGTGGAGGTGGAGGGAGTCGGTGTAGGGTCGGGGCTGGTGGTGATGGTCGCTGGGGAACCTGATCCCGGGGGGCGGGGGGGGGACTGTGTCCTGTCGCCCGTTTTGATGTGCCACGTGGGCATATGGTGGGTTGGTCTGGAGTAGCAGGACCTTCTCGATGAGGTGATCTGATTCATGGCTCCTCACATGCTTCCCGAGATGGACGGGCCCTGGGGCTGTCAGCCAGGACGGGAGCGCGACCCTGGAGGTGGAATTCGTGGGGAAGGCAAACATATGTTTGTGAGGGATCTCGTTGGTGGCAGTGCACAGGAGCGACCGGATGGAGTGGAGCGCATCGGGGAGGACCTCCTGCCAGCGGGAGACGAGGAGACTTCTAGACCGTAGGGCCAGGAGGACGGCCTCTCAGATCGCCGCGTTCTCCCTCTCCACCTGTCTGTTGACCCGGGGTTGTAGCTGGTCGCCCTGCTAGAGGCGATGCCCTGGCTAAGCAGGAACTGACACAACTCGTCGCTCATGAAGGAGGAACCGGATCGCTATCGATGGATGTGGCGAACCGAAAATAGATGAAAAGACTGTGCAGGGCTTTGATGACGGTGGCAGCGGTCATGTCAGGGCACGTTATGGCGAAAGGGGAACCTGAGTACTCATTAATGACGTTGAGGAAGTACATGTTACGGTCAGTGGAGGGGCCCTTTGAAGTCGATGCTGAGGCGCTCAAAATGGCGAGAGGCCTTTAGCAGGTGCGCTCTGTCTGACCGATAGAAGTGTAGTTTGCAGTCTGCGCAGACCTGGCAGCCCCTGGTCACGGTCCTGATCTCCTCGGTGGTGTAAGGCTGGTTGCGAGCCTTGATAAAGTGAAAAAAACTGATGACCCCCCGTGTGACGGAGGTCACTGTGGAAGGCCCGAAGTCGGTCGACTTGTGCGCTGGCACATGTACCGTGGGATAGGGCATCTGGGGGCGCATTGAGCTTCACAGATCGAATCAAGATATCATAGTTGAAGGTGGAGAGCTCGATCCTCCACCGCAGAATCTTGTCGTTCTTGATTTTGCCCTGCTGTGTATTGTTAAACCTGAAGGCAACCGACCGTTGGTCAGTGAGGAAAGTGAATCGCCTGCCGGCCAGGTAATGTTTCCAATGTCTCAGAGCTTCTACAATGGCTTGGGCTTCCTTTTTGATGGAGGAGTGTCGAATTTCGGAGGCATGGAGGGTACGGGAGAAGAAAGCCACGGGCCTGCCCGCCTGGTTGAGGGTAGCGGCCAAGTCAAAGTCAGACGCATCGCTCTCCACCTGGAACGGAATGGACTCATCCACAGCGTGCATCGCAGCTTTGGCAATATCTGCCTTGATGCGGTTGTAGACCAGGCGGGCCTCAGCCGTCAGGGGAATAATGGTGCATTTAATAAGTGGATGGGCCTTGTCCGCATAATTGGGGACCCACTGATCACAGTAAGAGAAGAACCGCAGGCATGTCTTCAGGGTCTTGTGGCAGTGGGGGAGGGGTAGTTCCAAGAGGGGGCGCATGCGGTCGGGGTCGGGCCCTAGGAATCCGGTTTCCACAACTTAGCCAAGGTTGTGCAGAAAATGCATTTTTCCTTATTATAGGTGAGGTTCAGGAGTTTAGCGGTGGATGATCTGAGGTCTCCAAGGGGTATGTACTACACGATGGAGTTATTAAGGGTCTCGGCAGACAGCAGCGACTTACGAGGAACCCCATTATGATAAATGATAAAAGTTTAAGAATTTTTGTAGCTTGATGCCACGGCGGGAAAATTATTACCAATGCAGCAAACAATATTGCATTGAAGAGCTGTAATCGTTATTAAAGAAGTAATGTAATGTAAATTGGTAGGGACTGTTATGTATGATATTGGGGATATGTGTGCCGTTCAAGGAACCTGAGCAGTGAATGTTTTAATAGAGGGGGATAGTGGTAGTTTAGTGTGTTTTCTTGATTTAACTACATAGAACATCACGAATAATATTGATGTTGTTAACGCGCCATATTTAGTATGTAGTGACGATTGGTTCCAAAGCCGAGAAGGGATGTGTCGATATTGTACTTTATTTTTAGTATTGGAATTGTGAAAACAGTTACAAATATGTAAAGTTGTAACACACGGTCTATTTGTGTGGTTAGGTAATGAGTAATGTGTTAAGATAAGACTTAATTTTTTTTTTAACTGTGTATTTAACAATAGGGAGATTTTTTTGGAAAGAATGACAGTTCGATGTGGTTTTGCGAATACTGTTGGCATATTGTATTGCAAATGTTGTAAGGGAAATTATAATAGACAAAAGGGATTTGAAGGAAGTTCGTCAGAAATATATTCTCTCATGTACACCAGGGGTTGGCAGTCATACATGGTTCAGGACAATGTTAGACATTAATGTGGGAGAAGTCAGGGGTAGAAGCAGGATTGGTTGAACCTGAAAATTAATGAAGCAAGCGTTGATACATGATATCATAATTTACCTTTCCGATGAGAAACGGAAAGCAATTTGGATGACAGAAAAATGAGACACTTAACAGCCAGTGATGGACAAAATACTTTTTGGTTCCTGATGGACTGAGTTGTGTGCTTTTTCTAAGGGACATGAGGAGACTTCTACGGTGCTGCTACCCCAAGGAAGTAAAATGCTTTGGAGGTAGTGGAACCCGGGTCTTGCTATTGTGTTACCTTCCTGAGCAACTGCGGCTATGGTTCACGGTAATTGGACTTGAGGAAAGAACGAAAAAAGACACTGGTCTGTGATATGGATACAATTACGAGGTGATTTCGGTGCACAATTTAAAATCACAAAACATACATACAAATGAGAAAGATCGGGGATAAATGTTAGTCAGTACAATTAGATGGGGGGGCTAATTGATCAAATGATATAGTTATGTTTCAAATGTCAACACAGGGTGCTATTGAAAATATGGAAAGATGTGTCTTTGAAACATGGAAGTCTGGCAATATCTGGTCTGAGAGAAACATGAGAGGATACAGGGAAAGATCCCACAAAGGGTTAACAGCAGCTGCCAGGAGGATTGTAAAATGCAGATAGCCTTGGTCAAGCAGGCTGAGCAAACAAGACGAACAGGATGTTGAATGAAGCCAAAAACAATGGCTCACACCTTCATTGAAAGTAACTAACTTAGTAAGGATCTGGAAAGGAAAGGATGAGGTTCTAGGTGTGAAAATGTGCTAATACCAGGTAAATTAAAGAAAACTGGAGACTTATCAGTCTACGAGAAACTTAATATAAAGCCAAAATCAAAGTCAAAATTGAGCTGACACAATTGGAAAATAAAACTATAAACATTACAGGAATTAAAAGTAACACCTCTTGAAATCAAAGCATTTTGAACATCACAAAGGAAACAATGTAATCAGATCTATGAGATGAAGTCATGTCAAAACGAATACTTAGTTGGATTAAAAGGTTCAGATCAAAGGTCCTTTTTACAAACAAAGAAAATAAGAGTTACTTTACAATAACATCAAAAAACTTAATTGTTAGAAAGCAAATATAAACCTTGAGACAGGGCAGGAACTATCAGATTCAGATCCAGATCCAGATCCAGAAGCAGAACTCAGAGATAGAGAGAAGGAACAAGCAGCTAGTCACAGACAGCTCGGCCATGGGAAATGGACCGGGCAGAGCAGCCCAGCTAAAATAGCTGATACATCTAAAGAAGACCAGACTTTAAAGAAGATTGATTGTCAAGTTGGGCCTGAAGGTCCCTTCAACCAACCAGAAGGATCCAGAGGCAAGGTCTTTGTACTTTTCTGTAAAGACAGTGAGTGCATCTTTTAAAAAGAGAAAAAATATATAATAATAAAATAACTTAAAAGTTTTAACCTGAAATAGTGGTTATTCCAAAATCAGCTTTACTTACTTACCCAGGATCGATGGTACTAAGTGGTAAGTACATTAAATCTTCGGTGAAGGTATGGGTTATACCGGGGGATAACTTGAAAATATAGTTTGACCTGAATAGCACCCACTGAAGCTTGCATCGGAGTCGGGGAGTGTGAATCCCTGATCACCATTTAGAATGTCGTGCCTTTTTGGTACAGGGGGACTTCTAAGAATAGTGGTGAGTTTTCAATAGCAAATGTCACTGTCGGCCCTGATCCCATAACCTCTACCGGCAGCGAGTTCCAGGCACACACTATCTTCAGTGTAAACCACTTACCTCGTGCATCTCCTCTAATTGTTGTCCCTCGAACCTTTAACCTATGTCACACAGTAATTGACCCCTCTACCCTGGGAAAATGTCTCTGACTATTCACTCTGTCTATGTCCCTCATAATTTTGTAGACCTCTATCAGGTCGTCCCTCAACCTTCTTCATTCCAGTGAGAACAAACCAAGTCTATTCAATCGCTCCTCATAGCTAATGCCCTCCATACCAGGCAACATCCTGGTAAATCTCTTCTGCATCCTCGCTAAAGCCTCCACATCCTTCTGGTAGTGTGGCGACCAGAACTAAACGCTATACTGCAAATGTGTCCTAACTAAGTTTCTATACAGCTGCAACATGACTTGCCAATTTTGATACCCAATATCTCGGCCAATGAAGGCAAGCATGCCACATGCCTTCTTGACTACAATCTCCGCCTGTGTTGTTCCTTTCAGTGACGTGTGGACCTGTACACCTAGATCTCTCTGACTGTCAATGCTCTTGAGGGTTCTACCATTCACTGTATATTGCCAACCTCCATTAGACATTCCAAAATGCATTACCTCACATGTGTCTGGATTAAACGCCATCTGCCACCTTGCAGCGCAAGTCTCCAAACGATCTAAATCCTGCTGTATCCTCTGACAGTCCTCATCGCTATCTGCAATTACATCAACCTTTGTGTCATCCGCAAACCTACTGATCAGACCAGTTACATTTTCCTCCAAATCATTTATATATTCTCCGACCAGCAAAGGTCCCAGCACTGCGGAACACCACTAGTCACAGCCCTCCAATCAGAAACGCATCCTTCCATTGCTACTCTCTGCCTTCTACCACCTAGCCAGTTCTGTATCCACCTTGCCAGCTCACCTCTGATCCCCTGTCACTTCACCTTTTGTACCAGTGTGGCATGAGGGACCTTGTCAAAGGCAATTCTAAGGTCCATATAGACAACAACCACTGCCCTACCTTCATCAATCATCTTTGTGACCTCCTCGAAAATCTCTGCCAAGTTAGTGAGACACGACCTCCCTTCACAAAACCGTGCTGCCTTTCGCTAATATTAACACTTGCTTCCAAATGGGAGTAGATCCTGCTTGGAAGAAATCTCTCCAGTAACTTTCCTACCTCTGACGTAAGGCTCAACGACCTGTAGTTCCCTGGATTATCCGTGATACCCTTCTTAAACAAAGGAACAACATTGGCTATTTTCCAGTCCTCCGGGACATCACCTGATGACAGTGAGGATCAATAGAATTCTGTCAAAGCCTCCGCAATTTCCTCTCTAGCCTCCTTCAGTATTCTGGCCTAGACCCCATCAGGTCCTGGGGACTTATCTACATTAATATTTTTCAAGCCGCCCAACACCTCGTCTTTTTGGATCTCAATGTGACCCAGGCTATCTACATACCCTTGTCCAGACTCAACATCCACCAATTCCTTCTATTTGATGATAACTGATGTAAAGTGATCATTTAGTACCTCGCCCATTTCCTCTGGCTCCACACATAGATTCCCTCCCCTCTCCTTCAGTGGGACAACCCTTTCCCTGGCTACTCTTTTGCTTTTTATGAACGTGCAAAAAGCCTTGGGATTTTCCTTAATCCTATTTACCAATGACTTTTCGTGACCCCTTTTAGTTCTCCTGACTCCTTGCTTAAGTTCCTTCCTACTTTCCTTATATTCCACGCAGGCTTCGTCTGTTCCCAGCCTTTTAGCTCTGACAAATGCCTCCTTTTTCTTTTTGACGAGGCCTACAATATCTGTCGTTAGCCAAGGGTCTCGAAATTTGCCGTATTTATCCTTCTTCCTCACATGCCGGTTCTGAATTCCTTTCAACTGACATTTGAAAGCCACCCACATGCCAGATGTTGATTTACCCTCAAACATCCGCCCACAATGTATGTTCTTCATTTCACACTGGGCTAAATCGCTGGCTTTGAAAGCAGACCAAGGTAGGCCAGCAGCACGGTTAAATTCCCGTAAAAGCCTCGCCGAAGAGGCGCCGGAATGTGGCGACTAAGGGGCTTTTCACAGTAACTTCATTTGAAGCCTACTTGTGACAATAAGTGGTTTTCATTTTCAATATTGTTATAATTAGCCTTCCCCCAATTTAGAACATTCACTCTAGGACCACTCTTATCCTTGTTCACCAACACTTTAAAACATAATGAATTGTGATCACTGTTCCCGAAATGCTCCCCTACTGAAACCTTTGCCACCTGGCCGGGTTCATTCCCTAATATCATGTCCAGTGCAGCCCCTTCCGTAGTTGCACTATCTAAATATTGTTTTATGAAGCCCTCCTGGATGCCCGTTAAAAACTCTGTTCCCTCCAAGCCCCTGGCACTAAGTGAGTCCCATTCAATATTGGGTAAGTTAAAGTCTTCCATCACCACAACCCTGTTGCTTCAACTACTTTCCAAAATATGTCTACCTATCTGCTCCTCTATCTGCCGCTCACTGTTGGGAGGCCTGTAGTAAACCCCCAACTAATGACTGCACCCTTCTTATTCCTGATTTCTACCCATATAGCCTCGCTGCCCTCTGAGGTGTCCTCCCGCAGTACAGCTGTCCTACCCTCCCTAACCAATAGCGCAACTCCTCCGCCACTTTTACATCACCCTCCATCCCGTCTGAAACATCTAAAGCCTGGAATGTTAGCTGACAATCCCGTCCTTCCCTCAACCAGGTCTCTTTAATGACAACAACATCATCGTCCCAAGTACAAATCCAATCTTTATGTTCATCTGCCTACCTGTTGTACTTCTTGCATTACGTCAGATGCACTTCAGGCCACCAGACCCGCTGTTCTCAGCAACATATCCCCGCCTGCTCTTCCTCAGAGCCATACTGGCCCTATTCCCTAATTCTCACTCCATGTTTGCACCTTCTGACCTATTTCTCCGGTACCCACTCACCCCTGCCGTACTAGTTTAAACCCTCCCTTGTGACACTAGCAAACCTCACGGCCAGGATATTTATTCATCTCCAGTTTAGATGCAACCCGTCCTTCTTATACGGGTCATGCCTGCCCCGGAAGAGCTCCCAGTCGCACAGGTAACTGAAACACCAGGTCCCTGACTATAGAGTCCACTATGACTATTGCTCTTCTGCGCTTTGACCCTCCCAGCTGAACATCAGAGCCAGCCGTGGTGCCACTGCTCTGGCTGCTGCTGTTTTCCACTGATAGGCTATTCCCCCGACAGTATCCAAAGGGGTATACATGTTCGAGAGGGTGGCAACCACAGGGTATTCCTGCACTGACTTCCTGCCCCTTCTGGTGGTCACCCATCTCTCTACCTGCGCATTGGGTGTTACCACATTTATATGACTGCAATCTATGACGCTTTCTGCCACCTGCATGCTCCGAAGTGCATCCAACTGCTGCTCTAACCGAACCATGCGGTCTGTGAGGAGCCTCAGTTGGGTGCACCTTCTGCAGATGAAGGCATCCGGGACGCTGGAAACCTCCCGGACCTGCCACATCTCACAGTCAGAGCATTGCACATTTCTAACTGACATTGCCTTAATTAAGTCGTCAATTAATTTTAAAAATAAATGTAAAACGCTTTAGATGGAGCGGGGGGGGGGTCTTATTGACACTTACAGAATACTGCGAGGTCTGGATAGTGTGGACGTAATGTTTCCACATGTAGTAAATACTAGAAGCAGACGACACAATCTTAGACTAAAGGGACGATCCTTTAAAACAGAGACGAGGAGGAATTTCTTCAGCCAGAGGGTGGTCGACCTGTGGAACGCTTTGCCGTAGAAGGCTGTGGAGGCCACATCTTACTCGCCATTACAACGCTGGTACAAGGAATCCCAAAAATGTTTTATCCGCCGCTCACTACCAGAGGTGCTGGGACATTGTGTACCGTGGTAGGCAAAGCCCGCCCACGTAGAGCTCCTCCTCTGCGGCGGTATCAGCATATCTCAGCCGCAATTGCAAATTTATTTCCCATCCACTCGCGCGATACTGTGTGTTGACTCTCCAATTAACAGCAGTCCATATGTGAGCTACAAGAACACAGTTATCCATTCGGGCTACAACTGAGTCTTCACATATTTATACATTTATTTGTGGGGGGTGGGAGGGGGTGGGGGGGGAGGGGGGGGGGTTCCTTCGTGGTACTGATCTCCGAACCCGAAAACACATCCCAATTGAACACGGATTTCTCAAGGAAACTGGTCTGGTGACAAACACCACCACCGCAGGAAATACAGCAAAGTAAAAACAGAATCAGCTATCAATATATATAGCAAATGCTACCTTGATTAACTCCGCTGAGTGCAGTACATATATCTGTACTACCTGGGTGTCCCAATCTCAGAATGATCGCAGCAAACCCGGCCAACGGAGGCCACGCCAACTGAAGACCACAACCACAGCGTCTGATAGCCCTGATGTTCAGAAAGGTCATCCTGCTTTGTGACAGACTGTGCTACGAAGAATTTCACACTCCTTCATTTGTATTGCAATATATTGAATCATTTGTCGTGTGGCTCTTTTTTGTACATATTCCCCCTCGTTTATGTTGGGTTGTTTTGAATATCGTAAATTGGTGCAACATAATTATCGAATGAAAACTTTACTGTTGCATGGAATATATTAATTACATTTGTTGCACTATTGTGGGTTAGGCAGAAGATTGTTTACCCAAGATGCGGATACTTGCTCGCTCGGTTTGGTTAGGTTTTTGTGTTCCGGTTCGCTGACGATCGCTGGATCAAGAGGAGGCACTGTGGTGACTTAACACGTGCTAGCATTGAGCCCGATTATAATTGGACATCCTAAATTAAAGAATTGGACACTGTAAATTAACTGCAGTCAATGTCAGTAAATGTCCTGTTGGGAATTCACTTTGTCAAGTTCGAATATACAGAACTCAGACAGACTACTTGGACATGTCTAGATCTGCCCTATCAACGGGCTTCAAAAGATCACCGCAGTCTCTTCATATTCAGAAGCGCACTGTCACTGAACAGATCAAGCCAGACTCTTGGGCTCCCAGAGTTTCTCCTACTACCTGATATGGCAACAGGTTATGTGCAAGAAAACACCACAGAGAAGTATACCTGGGGGCAGGGCACAGTGTCGTCTTAAGCAAACATCAAGAAACCTACTGGATGTTGGGAACCACATTGGGCGGGCGGGAGAGTTGTTCCGGGAAAAGGCGGGGAGGGAGGAGGCTGAAAATAGATGTGGAAGGTACAGCAGCAGCAAAAAGTAGACTGGCGAGATGAACTTGACCATACGAAGACTGACCAGAGAAGGAAGGAAGAAAGATATTGCCAGCGAGAACCACTTCCGTGATGACAGACCAGGGAGAATCAGGACTGAGTCCCACAAACCAACCAGACCATCTTTTCGGGTAATCTCACTGGATCTTGAATAATTCTTGCACGTATACTTGGGTTAATTTACGGGTTAACATTGTTTAATAAATATTGTTGTTCTTGTATTTGTGTTTATCCTTTGTTCTCCTCGATATCAGAAGACACCGAGGTAAAATGTGGATTAAAATACTGGTTGAAGTATCTGAGATTTACAGACACAGCAATGGCCCCAAGTTAAAATGAGTTCATGAGCAGGGACAAATGTTCTTCCTCTCGCAATGCCTCTCTCTTTTCTCACTCGCTCCACATGTGTCACCTGCTGATCTCGCCATCTCTCTCTCTCTCTCGGAATCTGTAAATAAAATCCAAAAACATCAGTCAGCTATTTTATGTGACCAAAGCAATGCGACATTAATGATAGCGTTGGCTCTTCACTAAGGTAATGTTTGTACGTTAAATATGACACAGATATGGAGACAGAAACGACAATGGCATGATAGGGAATCTTGCAGTTTCAAGGACGAATTGATTAAAGTTTACATGAGAACAATGGACCCTGTGAGGATAGTTGAAGATGGATATGTGTTGCCGGTTGCAGAGTCTCAGTCAGGGGTCTATTCCCTTTCTCATATTTTCTTTCTCGGTCTGTTCATCCGCTCACTGGGGCGTAATATTGTTGCAGGGTAAAAGGAAGCCCTTCGTCCCATGGCGCTTGTTCCAGCTCTCCGTATCAGCAATTCGAGTCCTGCCACTCCCCTGTCTTCCTCCCTACCCCTGCACATTCTTCCGTTTCAGATAATGACTCCATTCACTCTTGAACATACCTCCATCGCTCTGTTCAGGCCGTGCATTTCACACCTTGACAGGTCGCTGTGCGATAACGTTTTCTCTCATATTGCTTTAACTTATTTTTTGCAACCTTTTTAATACCGATGTCCTCTGGTTCTCCATCCTATTACGGGTGGTAACCAGTTTCTCCCTATCTCTGTCTGTGTGAGAGAGAGTGTATGTATGCGTCTCTGCCAATATCTGTTTGATTGGTGGAGCAGGCTCGAAGGGCCAAATGGCCCAGACCTTCGCCTCTGCTCCATTAGACATTTTCTTTTGAAAAATATTTTATTGATGTATTTATATATTTCCACATCAAACACAAACAGAACTCAACAAGCCAACAGAGCTGCAAATAACCAAGTTAACTAAATATGTGAAGTCTACTTGAGACAAAAAGCGATTATTATTTTTAAACCCCTCCCCCCGCCCCCCGCATTGCTGACATCTGAACGGATCTCAAAGAAGTCGATGAAAGGCTACCATCATCGCCTAAACTCCTCAACAGGCCCTCTCAAGTTTAACTTAATCTATTCCGACCTGAGAGACTCTGTCAGGTCCCTCACCCACGCCCCCGGGTCCGGAGGCCCCTGTACCCTCCATTCCAATAAGTTCCGTCTCCCAGCAACCAGGGAGGCAAAGGCCAAGACATCGCCCACTCTCGCCTCCTGGACACCCGGGTCTTCTAACACTTCAAAGATCGCAACTTCTGGATTCGGAACCACCTTCACCTTCAGGATTTCCGACCTAACGGCGGCAAATCCCCTGCTAGAATCCCCGAAGCTTCGGACAAGCCCAAAACATATAGGCAAGATTTGCGGGCCCATCCGCACAATGTCCACCCCTATCTTCCATCCCTTCAAAAAACGTGCTCATCCTGGTCACCGTCATGTGCGCCCTAATAAGGTAATGTTTGTACGTTAAATATGACACAGATATGGAGACAGAAACGACAATGGCATGATAGGAAATAATCATAATCTGAATAAGGCTAAGGCTGGCGCACACCGAGGATGCATTCACCCCCCCCCCCCCCAACTCCAAGCCCCCTCCACCCGCTTCCCCAACTCTTCCACTTACGCTTCATTACCCCCACTGGGGCTCCCTCCCAATCCATCAACTCCTTATATATTTCCGGCACGTTACCTTCACTAGTCCTATTTGTGACACCATCTTGCCCTGTAGCCCCAGGGGCGACAGATGGGGAAAGGACGGTGCTTGCTTCTGAACAAAATCCCTCGCCTGTAAATACTGGAACCAATTCCCGGCGGCCAACTCAAATTCCTCCACCAACCCTTCCAAGCTCGATAAGTTGCCTTGAAAGAAAGGATTCCCACACCGCTCAATCCCCGTCCGTTAACACCTCGACCTCCCCCCCGGTCAAGTCGGCCCCCGAACCCTCCGGAGCAAGCCTCTAGGTCCCTCAGATCGGTGCCTAAATCGAGGCCCCCTACAGCATCAGGTGTCCGCATACAGCAGGCTCGCAACCACGACCAGGCCTGCGGAGTACCTGGCCGGCGAGAACAGTAAAGGCGCCATTAACAGTGCCCCCAAACTCGAGCCCATAAATGAGGCTGCCTCAATCCACTTCCAAACCGACTCTTCCCCCACTACCGAACCATGGCTGTATTCGCCGCCCAATGATAATAAATTACTATGGAAGAGTTAACTCACCACCGCCCCCCTCCGGCCGACCCTACTCCCGCAGCACCATCTTCACCGCGGGGCTTTACCCGCCCAAACAAACACCGAAATCAGTGCATTCACCCTCCTGAATAAAGCCTTAGTAATGAAGATTGGGAGGTCCTGAAACACAAATAAAAACCTCGCGATAACCGTCATCTGTACCTACAGCAGCGGTCCCGCGAGCGACAGCGGGAGCACATTCGGTCTTACAAAATCCCCCATCATTTGCTCCACCAGCAGAGCCAGATTGAGCTTGTGCAGCTGCTCCCAACCCGCGCCACCTCAATACGCAGATAACGAAAGCTCGCCCCCACCAATCTAAACGGCAACTCCCCCAGCCACTTCTCCTGCCCACTCGCTGGAATTCCAAAATCCTCGCTCTTCCCCATATTCAATATATATCCCGAGCACCGGCCGAATTCCTCCCATATACCTACAATCCCCCAATACCTGCCAAAGTCTTTGATATGTAGAGCAGTAAATCGCCCGCCTACAACGAGACCTAATGCCCCCCCCCCCCCCCCCCGCACTAACCCCTGCCAGTCCATTGACGCTCTGAGCGCCATTTCCGATTGCTCTGCAGCCAAGGCAAATAGCCGAGGGTAGAGTGGGCATCACTGCCTCGTTCCCCGGATTAGCCTGAAATATGCCAAACTCTCCTGGTATCTTCGGACACTGCCTGCTGCCCCCCGGTACAACAGCCAGACCCAGTCCATAAACCACTGCCCAAACCCAAAGCGCCCCAACTCCTCCCACAAATTATCCCACTCCACCCGATTGAAGACCTTCACTGAATCCATGTCGACCACCAATTTCACACTTCTTCCATCTGCGGTCATCATTATATCATTCAGCAGGCGCCTGATGTAGGCCGACAAATGCCTTTCCTTAATAAACCCCGTCTGGTCCTCCCGAATCACCACTGGCACACAGTCCTCAATCCATGAGGCAAAAACCTTGGCCAGCATCTTATCCTCCACATTTAATAGCGAAATTGGCCTGTCGGACCCATACTGCTCCGGATCCTTATCCTTCTTTAAAATTACGGAGATCGAGGACTGTGATAACGTCGGGGGATCAGCCCCTGCTCACTCGCCTCATTAAACGCCCTGACCAGCATGGGTCCCAAATCATCCGTCTTATAAAATTCCACCGAGAACCCATCCGGGCCCTAGGCCTTTCCTGCCCGCATCGGCCCCATACCCTCAACCACCACCACCACCACCTCCACCAGCCCAATGAGGCCTCCCAATCCCTCCACCATGTCCTCCTCCACGCTAGAGAACTCCATCACCTCTAAAAAAAACGCCTCATTCCCTCCACCCAGACCGAGGGTTCCAACTCATACAGTCGCTTAAAAAATCCTCAAATACCCCATGCATCCCCACCGAGTCCAGGATCATGGCCCCTCCTCCGCAGATCCTTCACTTATCCGATCTCCTTAGCTGCTTCCGGCTTCTAAAATTGTTGGGCCAACATCCTACTTGTCTTTCCTCCGTATTGACAGACCGCCCCTCAGCTCTCTTCAATTGCCCAACTGCCTTTCCCATGGGTATCAGTCCAAACTCCATCTGGAGTTGCTATTGCTCTATCAGCAATCCCGCCCCGGGGCTTCCGAAAATCCCCTATCCACCCGCATGATCTCATCCACCAACCTCACTATCTCTGCCCGCCCCATCTGATCTATGTGCGCCCGTATAGAGATAAACACCACCCCCCCCCCCCCCTCCAATACTTCCTTCAGTGTCTCCCATAGTGTGGCAGCCAAAATCTCACTCGTGTCGTTCAGCTCCACGTATCGGTGGAAACCCGCTCACAAAACTCCTCATCTGCCAACAGCCCCACATTAAACTCCAGTGCGCCCCCCCCCCCCCCCCACCGATTCACCGACAAATCCATCCAATGGGCGCATGATCTCCCGAGTACTCCGCAGCAACCAACCCCGCCAACAACGTTTTGTCCAACACAAAATAGTCGATCCGGGAGTACACCCTATTCACGTGGGAGAGAAACAGGAATTCCTTTGCCCTCGGTCGACCTATCCTACTCGGACCCCCCCCCCCCCCACCCCAATACACCCTGCCAGATGCTCCATAAATCCCCTCAGTTCCCTCAGCAGCGCCGACACCCTCCCCGACTTCGAGATCGACCTACCCATTTTCGGTAAGAGAACTGTGTAAAAATCCCCCCCCCCTCCCTATTTTCAACCGGTGCGAGTCCACTGCCCCAGCCTCTCCCTATTGTCCTGGATCATTCAACAAACAGATCCCACTGCCCCAGCCTCTCTCTATGGTCCTGGATAATTCCACAAACTGATCCCACTGCCCCAGACTCTCCCTAATGTCCTGGATTATTCCAGAAACAGGTCCCACTGCCCCAGATTCTCCCTATTGTCCTGGATCATTCAACAAACAGATCCCACTGCCCCAGCCTCTCTCTATTGTCCTGGATCATTCCACAAACACATCCCACTGCCCCAGCCTCTCCCTGTTGCCCTGGATCATTCCACAAACAGATCCCACTGCCCCAGCCTCTCTCTATGGTCCTGGATAATTCCACAAACTGATCCCACTGCCCCAGCCTCTTCCTAATGTCCTGGATCATTCCAAAAACAGATCCCACTGCCTATGGCTTCTCCCTAATGTCCCGAATCCTTCCACGAACGTATCCCACTGCGCCAGCCTCTCCCTATTGTCCTGGATCATTCCAGAAACAGGTCCCACTGCCCCAGACTCTCCCTAATGTCCTGTATCATTCCAGAAACAGATCCCACTGCCCCAGATTCTCCCTATTGTTCTGGGTCATTCGACAAACAGATCCCACTGCCCATGGCTTCTCCCTAATGTCCTGGATCATTCCACAAACAGATCCCACTGACCCAGCTTCTCCCTGTGGCACTGGATCATTCCACAAATAGATTGGACCTCAAAGGTAGTGTTCTCAGGATATCTCGCGGTGCCACGTGCTAGTCAGAGTAGAAATGACAGGATATATAGGGCGAATTTGTGGCTGAAGAGATGGTGTCAGGAGGAGGATTCCAGATTCCTGGCGAATTGGGACCGGTTCTTGTGGAGGTGGGACCTGGAAAATCGGACCGGTTAAACCTGGGCAGGTCTGAAATTGATGTCTGGTGAGTGTGGGGGGGGGGGGGGGGGGGGCGGCGGTATTTCCTAGACAGGTTGGGGATGGTTTAAACTAATATGCCAGGGGGATGGGAACCTAAGAAAGGAGACAGAGAACGAAGGAGCAAGGGCAAAAGCAAAAGGTAGAAAAGTGAATGAGAAATGTGATAGGTGGAGAAACCAAGGCCAAATTTCAAACAGGGCAGTGGAGAAAAATATTGGGAGCAAGACAAACATTGTGAAAAAGACCAACTTTGAAGCTCTGTGCCTTAATGCACGGAGCATTTGCAATAAAGTGGATGAACAATCGTGCAGATCGATATAAATGCGCATGATATAATTGGGACGATGGAGACATGGCTGCAGGGTGAACATGGATGGGAACTGAATGTCCCAGGGTTAGAACATAGAACATTACAGCGCAATACAGGCGCTTCGGCCCTCGATGTTGCGCTGACCTGTGAAACCACTCTAAAGCCCATCTACACTATTCCCTTATCGTCCATATGTCTATCCAATGACCATTTGAATGTCCTTAGTGTTGGAGAGTCCACTATTGTTGCAGGCAGGGCACTCCACGACCTTACTACTCTCTGAGTAAAGAACCCACCTCTGACAACTGTCTTATATCCATCTCCCCTCAATTGAAAGGTATGTCCCCTCGTGCTAGACATCACCATTCGAGGAAAAAGGCTCTCACTGTCCACCCTATCCAATCATCTGATCATCTTGAATGCCTCAATGAAGTCACCGCTTAACCTTCTTCTCTCTAACGAAAACAGCCTCAAGTCCCTCAGCCTTTCCTCATAAGATCTTCCCTCCATACCAGGCAAGATTCTGGTAAATCTCCTCTGCACCCTTTCCAATGCTTCCACATCCTTCCTATTATGCGGCGACCAGAATTGCACGCAATACTCCAAATGCGGCCGCATCAGAGCGTTGTATAGTTGCAACATGACCTCATAGCTCCAAAACTCAATACCTCTACCAATAACAGCTAACACACCGTACGCCTTCTTAACATCTCTCTCAACCTGGGTGGCAACTTTCAGGGATCTATGTGCATGGACACCGAAATCTCTCTGCTCATCCTCAGTGTCAAGAATCTTACCATTAGCCCAGTACTCTGTCTTCCTGTTATTCCTTCCAAAATTAATCACCTCACACTTTTCTGCATTAAACTCCATTTGCCACCTCTCAGCCCAGCGCTGCATCTTATCTCTGTCCCTCTGTAACTTGTAACATCCTTCCGCACTGTCCACAACACCACCGACTTTAGTGTCATCTGCAAATTTACTCACCCATCCTTCTAAGCCCTCCTCCAGGTCATTTATAAAAATGACAAACAGTAGTGGTCCCCAAACAGATCCTTGTGGTACACCACTAGTAACTGGACTCCAGTTTGAACGTTTCCCATCAACCACCACGCTTTGTCTTCTTCCAGCTAGCCAATTTCTGATCCAAACTGCTAAATCACCCTGAATCCCATGCCTCCGTATTTTCTGCAGTAGCCTACCATGGGGAACCTTATCAAATGCGTTACTGAAATCCATATACACCACATCAACTGCTTTACCCTCATCCACCTGTTTGGTCACCTTCTCAAAGAACTCTATAAGGTTTGTGAGGCACGACCTACCCTTCACAAAACTGTGTTGACTATCTCTAATCAAATTATTCCTTCCAGATGATTTACATCCTATTCCTTAGAAACCTTTCCAAGGTGTTTCCCACAACAGAAGTAAGGCTCACTGGTCTATACTTACCGGGGATATCTCTACTCCCCCTTCTTGAACAAGGGGACAACATTTGCTATCCTCCAGTCTTCTGTCACTATTCCTGTAGACAAAGATGACTCAAAGATCAAGGCCAAAGGCTCGGCAATCTCCTCCCTTGCTTCCCAGAGAATCCTGGGATAATTCCCATCCGGCCCAGGTGACTTATCTATTTCCAATCTTTCCAGAATTGCTAACACTGCCTCCTTATGAACCTCAAGCCCTTCTAGTCTTGTAGCCTGAATCTCAGTATTCTCCTCGACAACATTGTATTTTTCCTGTGTGAATACTGACGAAAAATATTCATTTAGCACCTCTCCTATCTCCTCGGACTCCAAGCACAACATCCCATTACTGTCCTTACCTGGCCCTATTCTTACCCTCATCATTCTTTTATTCCTGACATATCTATAGAAAGCTTTCGGGTTATCCTTGATCCTACCGCCAAAGACTTCTCATGTCCCCTCCTGGCTCTTCTTAGCTCTCTCTTTAGGTCCTTCCTAGCTAACGTGGTTCTCAGTATTTCGGAAGAACAGGTATAAAAGAAAATAACCTGGTGTGGCACTGCTGGTTTAAGAGGAAATTAACATCATAATGAGAAAGGATATAGCTCTGGCAATGTGGAATCTGTATGAGCTGAGACATACCAAGGGACAAAAAACCATAGTGCGTGTCATATATAGTTGATTCGGAGACTAGTGTGCTGAATCAGAATAAAGGGAACTATGAGGATATGAGCCGTGAGTCGGCCTTGGTGGATTGGGGAGAGTTACGTTAAAGGGTGAGAGTGGATAGACAATGGCAAACATTCAAGAAACGCTTGGAGGAACGACAGCAACTGTTCTTTCCTGTCTGGCACAAAAGGAAAGGGGGTAAGAGGGCCAATCCATGCCTTACAAAGGAAATTAGAAATAGCATACGATACAAGGAAGAAGCATACAGATCGACCAAGAAAAATAATAGGGCTGAAGTTTAGAATTCAGCAAAGAAGAACGAAGGGTTTGATTAAGAAGGGGAAAATACAATAGGAAAGGAAGCTAGAAGAGAACACAAAGACTGGTGCTTAAGGTTTCGACATATATGTGACGAGAAAGAGATTGGTAAAATGAAACGTAGGCCCACTGCAGACAGAAACAGGGGAATGCATAATAAGGGACAAAGAAATGGCTCAGCAATTGAATACATAATTTGGTCCTATATTCACAAATGAGGACACAAATCATTTCCCCGAAATGTTGGAGAATGAAAGGTTTCGTAAGAGGAAGAACTGAGGGAGATAAACATTAGTAGATAAATGGTGCTGGAAAACTGATGGAATTGAATGCGGATAAATCCCCAAGGCCTGAGAATCTGCATCCCGGAGTGCTTAAATATGTGGCTGTGGAAACAGTGGATGTATTGGTGGTCATCTTCCGGGATTCTATAGACTCTGGAACTGTCCTGCAGATTGTAGGGCAGCTCACATCTCTCCGACATTCAAAAAGGGAGGTAGAGAGAAAGCAGTGAATTATAGACCAGTAAGCCTAACATCGGTAGTGGAGAAAATGCTTGAATCCATTATCAAGGACTTAATAGCGGAATATTTAGAAAACAGTGGCAGGATCAGTGAGAGTCAGCGTGGAGTTATGAAGGGAAAGTCATGCTTGATAAATCTGTTATAATTGTTGAAGAGGTAACCAGAACAGTTGACAAGGGGGAGCTAGTCGATGTGATATATTTGGACTTTCACAAGGCGTTTCACAATGTCCCGCATAAGAGATTATTGTGCAAAAGTAAAGCGCATGGGATTGGAGGAAATGTATTGAGGTAGATAGAAAACTGATTGGCAGAGATGAAACAAATAGTAGGGATTGATGGGTCCTTTTCAAGTTGGCAGACAGTAACCAGTGGGGTACCACAGGGATCGGCGCTGGGACCCCAGCTATTCACAATATATATTAATGATTTGGATGAGGGAACAAAATGTAACATCTCAAAGTTTGCAGAGGATACAAATTAGGTGAATTGTGACGAGGATGCAGGGATCCTACAGCAAGATCTGGAGGTTGGGCGAGTGGGCAAACTAATTACAGTACGAAGTCTTACAACACCAGGTTAAAGTCCAACAGGTTTATTTCGATGTCACTAGCTTTCGGAGAGCTGCTCCTTCCTCAGGTGAATGAAGAGGATACCTCTTCATTCACCTGAGGAAGGAGCAGCGTTCCGAAAACTAGTGACATCGAAATAAACCTGTTGGACTTTAACCTGGTGTTGTAAGACTTCGTACTGTGCTCACCCCAGTCCAACGCCAGCATCTCCACATCAGGGCAAACTAATGGCTGATGCAGTATAATTTGGATCAGTGTGAGGTTATTCATTTTGGAAGGAAAAACAGTAAGGCAGATTACTACCTGAATGGTTGGGAGAGGGGAGTGTGCAGCGGGACCTGGGTGTTCCTGCGCACCATTCGCTGAAGGCAAGCATGCAGGTGCAGCAGGCGTTAAAGAAGGCTAATGGTGGGCAGCAGGGTGGCGCAGTGGTAGCACTGCTGCCTCACGGCGCCGAGGTCCCATGTTCGATCCTGGCTCTGGGTCGCTGTCCGTGTGGAGTTTGCACAGACTCCCCGTGTTTGCGTGGATTTCGCCCCCACAACCCAAAGATGTGCAATGTAGGTGGATTGAACACACCAAATTGCCCCTTAGCTGGAAAAATGAATTGGGTCCTCTAAATTAAAAAAAAAGAAGGCTAAAGGTATGTTGGTCTTCATTGCGAGAGGTTTCGAATACAGAAGCAGGGATCTGTTGCTGCAATTGTACAGGGCCTTGGTGAGGCCACACTTGGAGTATTCTGTGCAGTTTGGTCTCCTTCTCTGAGGAAGGATGTTTTTGCTCTTGAGGGAGTGCAGCGAAGGTTTACCAGTTTAATTCCAGGGATTGCGGGATTGTCATGTGAGGAGAGTTTGACTAGGTTGGGATTGTTCTCGCTGGAGTTCAGAAGAATGAGGGGGGATCTCATGGAGACTGATAAAATCTAACAGGACTAGACAGGGTAGATGCAGCGAAGATGTTACCAATGGTGTGTGTCCAGAACTAGGGGTCACAGTCTGGGGATTCAGGGTAAACCATTTCGGACAGATATAAGAAGACATTTCTTCACACAAACAGTGGTGAGCCTCTGGAATTCATTACCACAGGCAGTAGCTGATGCTAAAACTTTGAATATATTCAAGAAGCGGCTGGATATCACTTGGGGAGAATGGGATCAAATGGGAGAAAGCAGGATTAGGCTATTGAGTTGGATGATCAGCCATGATCGCGATGAATGGCGCAGCAGCCTCGAAGGGCGAAAGGTTCTCTTCCTGCTGCTATCTTCTATGTATTCGATATGTATCTAAACACCCCGTCTGTGCCTGCACCCTGCTTCCCAAAACACCATTCACTCTCTCCTATCTACGTCCACCTCCAACTGCTTTAATCCTTCTGTTCCGTCTATTCCCAACTCCATAGTCCACTGTCGTCCAGAGACTCCCCAGCGCAATCTATCCAATCAGTCCTAGCACGGTCCTGTACAAAACCCCTCGCCGTCTTGGCCTTCTGTTGTCACATCCCTTCCCCCCTACATATCTTCACACTGCACACCATTATCGTCGGTTACCCTCCATACCTATCCACACCCTCTGTCTCATATCTTCAAGTAATCTATTAGCCCCTCCAAATAATCAGCCATCCTGTCCACAAAATACTTGACCAAAGCTTTGCACTCCACCGCTCCTAATGTCACTCCCTGTCCACACCCACACTTGCACATTCTCCAGACAACAATGCCTTAATCCGTTCCCTTACGGCTACCAAACCTTTGAAACTCGAATATACGCAATTATAGCCAGGCCGTTTCATTGCCTTCATTATCCACTTTTTCACCTCTTCTGCCTACTCAATAACCACCTCCACACCTCCACTATCATTCCTCCACTCATCATGCAACATCCATCTCATTTTCTTCCCTTCACCGGACCATTTTCAAGCTCTCCAAGGAACCCGCAGCTTGGCCTACTCCCAATGACGTATCTCTACAGCAATTAATATTCGATATTGACCACCGCCGTTCCACTTCAACATATTGTTGCCCTCCCCCAGAAGCTATTACAATGAGGGTCCACAGCGTTAACCACGTGGATGTTCAGCACCCTCCCCCATCTCACCTCTATCACGTGTTCATCCTGCAGCACAATGCAACTGATGATTCTCTTCTCTGCGGCAATGTTTCAATTCCATCGCTACTACCCGTCCGGCTTCTGGCGTCTCGAACCATATTCTAAATCAGCCCACATAGACTGCAGCATGTCAATGTGAACTGCTCCTCTGAACTGCCTCATTCGCTGTTTCTTTCTGTTATTAGAATAACACCTTGACTTCAAATATAAAGACCATTGTTGCAGATCGACAAAAAAAAATGTTTGAAGTGTAAGCATGTTCTCAGGACAATCAATACTGGGGGCTGGAGTCTCTAATCCCACGGCCGTGTCCACCCATCGTAAACGCCATCGCATTTTACGTGAAGGGGTCGCTCCCACGTCTAATTCTGGCCCCAATAAGGTGTTGGAGCGGTTCGCGCCGCTCCAGCTGCAGATCCCGGCGCGAACTGGGGCTGGTTTAGCACACTGGGCTAAATCACTGGTTTTGAAAGCAGACCAAGGAAAGGCCAGGAGAAAGGTTCGATTTCCGTACCAGTCTCCCCGAACAGGCGCCGGAATGTGGCGACTAGGGGCTTTTCACAGTAACTTCATTGAAGCCTACTCATGACAATAAACGATTTTCATTTCATTTCATTTCATATTCGAACTGGGCACCACAGGATCCGCGCATGCGCAGTTTCGTCGGCACCAACGAGGACATGCACAGTGGCTCCAGAGCCAAAAAACGCACGCGCAGAGGCTTCCTTCAATGCGCCAGCTGCGATGCAACTTGGCACAGGGACAGGGGCCGGCGCGCAGGAAAGGAGGCCCCCAGCCACAGAGGCCCACCCGCCAATCGGTGGTTCCCGATCGCGGGCCAGGCAACATCGGAGGTCCCCCCTGGTTCCCCCTGGGGTCCGAACCCCCTCCCCCATGATGTGCCATCAATGAACACAAGACGAGTAGTGGACGTAACTGACGCTTTAATAGACTAAACAGAAAGCCTCCTGGCCTCTGATGCCGAACTGGGTCAGAGGCGGAGACCAGCCACCTTTATACCGAGCCAGAGGGGAGGCGGAGCCAGGCACCTATATACCGAGCCAGAGGGGAGGCGGAGCCAGCCACCTTTATACCGAGCGCGAGGGGAGGCGGAGCCAGCCACCTCTATACCGAGCACGAGGTGAGGCGGAGCCAGCCACCTTTATACCGAGCCCGAGGGGAGGCGGAGCCAGCCACCTTTATACCGAGCCCGAGGGGAGGCGGAGCCAGCCACCTCTATACCGAGCCAGAGGGGTGGCGGAGCTAGCCACCTCTATACCGAGCACGAGGTGAGGCGGAGCCATCGGGCAGTGGTTTACCACATTATATTTAATAAAGTAGACGTTTACCACAATACACATATTATACACTACAGATGTTTACCACATTCACCCCCTGTTAAAAAGATGAGTCCAGCGGGGGTGAAATGGACTTTTAGATTAATTCTGTCGGGGGCCTTGACCTTCCGCCGTGATCGCCTCAGTCCCGGCTGTGGTGTGGGCACCGGTGTCGAGACGTACACCGGGAGCGTGTTGTCCTCTTCCTCACCCAGTAGTTGAGTCGATGGAGGGGGGGGTGTATGGGCGGGGGTGGTGGTGATGGTCGCCGGTGGGCCTGCGGGTGCCAGTCCTTGAGGTAGGTGGGTAGAGATGGGGGTATACGGTGTAGGGTCGGGGGTGGTGGGGGTGGTCGCTGGGGAACCTGCAGGTGCCAAATCCCGGAGGGAAACTGTGTCCTGTCGCCCGTCATGATGTGCCACGTAGGCATATTGTGGGTTGGCCTGGAGGAGCAGGACCTTCTCGACGAGGGGATCTGAGTTATGGCTCCTCGCATGCTTCCCGAGATGGACGGGCCCTGGGACTGTCAGCCTGAACGGGAGCTAGACCTTGGAGGTGGACGTCGTGGGGAAGGCAAACATATGTTTGTGAGGGGTCTCGTTGGTGGCAGTGCACAGGAGCGACTAGATGGAGTGGAGCGCATCGGGGAGGACCTCCTGCCAGCGGGAGACGAGGAGACTTCTAGACCGTAGGGCCAGGAGGCCGGCCTCTCAGACCGTCGCGTTCTCCCTCTCCACCTGCCTGTTGCCCCGGGGGTTGTAGCTGGTCGCCCTGCTAGAGGCGATGCCCTGGCTGAGCAGGAACTGACGCAACTCGTCGCGCGTGAAGGAGGAACCCGGATCGCTATGGATGGAGGTGGGGAACACAAACAAGAGGAAAATACTATGCAGGGCCTTGACGATGGTGGCAGCGGTCATGTCAGGCCACGTTATGGCGAAAGGGAAACCTGAGTACTCATCAATGACGTTGAGGAAGTACATGTTACAGTCAGTGGAGGGGCCCTTTGAAGTAGATGCTGAGGCGCTCAAAGTGGCGAGAGGCCTTTACCAGGTGCGCCCTGCCTGGCCGATAGAAGTGTGGTTTGCACTCCGCGCAGACCTGGCAGCCCCTGGTCACGGTCCTGATCTCCTCGATGGAGAAAGGCAGGTTGCATGCCTTGATAAAGTAAAAAACACGGGTGACCCCCGTGTGATAGAGGTCATTGTGGAGGGCCCGAAGTCGGTCTACTTGTGCGCTGGCACATGTACCGTGGGGTAGGGCATCTGGGGGCACATTAGGCTTCCCGGGTCGATACAAGATATCGTAGTTGTAGGTGGAGAGCTCGATCCTCCACCACAGAATCTTGTCGTTCTTGATTTTGCCCTGCTGTGTATTGTTAAACCAGAAGGCAACCGAACATTGGTCAGTGAGAACAGTGAATCGCCTGCCGGCCAGGTAATGCCTCCAATGTCGCAGAGCTTCTACAATGGCTTGGGCCTCCTTTTTGACGGAGGAGTGTCGAATTTCGGAGGCATGGAGGGTACGGGAGAAGAAAGCCACGGGCCTGCCTGCCTGGTTGAGGTTAGCGGCCAAATCAAAGCCAGACACATCTCTCTCCACCTGGAACAGAATGGACCCATCCACAGCGTGCATCGCGGCTTTGGCAATATCTGCCTTGATGCGGTTGAAGACCAGGCGGGCCTCAGCCATCAGGGGAATAATGGTGCATTTTATAAGTGGACGGGCCTTGTCCGCAGAATTGGGGACCCACTGATCACAGTAAGAGAAGAACCCCAGGCATGTCTTCAAGTCCTGTGGCTGTGGGGGAGGGAGAGTTCCAGGAGGGGGCGCATGCGGTCGGGGTCGGGCCCGAGGAATCCGTTTTCCACAACTTCGCCAAGGATGGCTAGGCGGGTTGTGTGTAAAACGCATTTTTCCTTATTATCGGTGAGTTTTGGGAGTTTAGCGGTGTGGAGGAAGTGCCGAAGGTTTTCGTCATGGTCCTGCTGGTCATGGCCGCAGATGGTGACATTATCTAATTACGGGAACATGGCCCGCAGCCCGCACTGGTCAACCATTCGGTCCATTTCTCGTTGGATAACCGAGACCCCATTGGAGACAACGAAGGGAACCCTGAGGAAGTGGTAGAGGCGGTCATCGGCCTCGGTCTCAAAGGCATTGCACTGGCGGTCATCCGGGCGGATAGGGAGCTGGTTCTATGTTGACATCAAGTCAACTGTGGAGAAGACTCGATACTGCACAATCTGGTTGACCATGCCAGATATGCGAGAGGGTACACATCGAGCTGTGTGTACTGATTGATAGTCTGACTGTAGTCGCTGACCATCTGGTGCTTCTCCCCAGTCTTGACGACCACCACTTGGGCTTTCCAGGGGCTGGTACTAGCCTCAATGATCTTCTCTCGTAGGAGTCGCTGGACCTCTGATCCGATAAAGGCCCCGTCCCGGGCACTGTCTCGTCAGCTCCTAGTAGTGATGGGCTTACAGTCCGGGGTGAGGTTAGCAAAGAGCGAGGGTGGGCGACCTTAAGGGTCGCAAGGCTACAGACGGTGAGGGGGGGGGGGCACGGGTCTATCGAACTTTAAAGTAAGGCGTTGGAGGTGGCACTGGAAGTCGAGCCCCAGAAATAGTGCAGCGCAGAGTTGGGGAACGATGTAGAGTTTGAAGTTAGTGTACTGTACGCCTTGTACAGTAAAGGTCGTGACACAGTACCCCGGATTTCTACTGAATGTGATCCGGAAGCCAGGGAGATTTTGTGTTAGTGGGTAAAATTGGGAGGGGGCAGTGCCTTACCGTATCTGGGTGTATGAAGCTGTCTGTGCTCCGGGAGTCGGAAAGGCAGGCTATCTCGTGCCCGTTGATCCAGAAGGTCATTGTAGATTTTCTGAGGTGGTGAGGCCGGGACTGGTCGAGCGCGATGGCGGCGAGCTTCAGAAGGTGATGGGTAGGCGTGTCAGAGGTAGAGGCCGCCAGTGTACTACCGGGTGAGCAGGGCTCCTGGGAGGCTGCGGAGTAGTTCCACGATGGTGCCCCCCATGAGTCGCGCATAGTGGGTGGCATCGGAGATGGCGTCAAAGATGGCGGCCCCCTGGTTCACGCATGGCGGGTGGAGTACAAGATAGCGGCAAAGAAGTCGGCCCCATGGGTCCCGCGTGGCGGGCGAAATCGAAAATGGCGCGAAGATGGCAGCGCCCACGGGTCGCACACGGCGGTGGCGCGGCAGCTGGGGGCAGCTCCGATGGGCAGCTGGCAGCGCTGCTTGGCCTAGGTGTTTTAGGGAGAGCTCGACCTGGAAGGCTTTCGCAAAGTGGACATTCCTCCCACACCCGTTGCAAGCCGCGTTCCGTGCAGGGCAGCACATCGGGCTTCCGGCGTTGGCAGGCTGCTGTGCAGCAGATGATTGGGCCGCACTCGAGTCGGATGATGGCGGCGCCCACGAGGTCCACGGGGGTGCCGTGTGGTCGGAGGTGTAGGCCTCCAGGTTCTGGAAGGCGACATCCAGCGAGTTTGAGAGCTGCACTGTCTCTGGGAGGCCGAGTGTACAATCCAGCAATCGCTGGCGGATGTAATTCGATTTCATATCTGCGACATAGCCGTCCCTGATCAGCAGCTCCGTGTGGTAGCCGATACCGCCTGGCAAGTACAGTTCCGGCTGAGTACCCGCAAGGCACGCAGGAATTCGGCTAGTGATTCCCCAGGGCGTTGTCGCCTCGTGGCAAGAAAGTGCCTCGCATACACCTCGTTTACAGACTTTACATATTGTCCCTTCAGCAGCATTATCGCCTCCGTGTACGAGGGGGCGTCCCTGATGAGAAGGAAAACTTGCACTGCAGAGAATCACGCCGGCGTTGGGGCGGCGTGGCCCGTTCGCGGGGATTCTCTGGCCTGGCGCCGGGCTGGGAGAATCCCGCCACATACATTTTTCGTTTAAAATTGTCTAACATTTATTGAATTATTACAGGTACTGAATAATGAGTATGTGTTAAGCGACCACATAAATAAGTGAAGTGGATGACGGGAAAATGTGCCATAAACTGGGATTAATTAGTAAAATGGTTCCGTGGAAATAAGCATCAATATCCAATTGGAGCCATTTGATTTTTACATTTTTTTCAGTGTTGTGAAGTAATTTGACAAATGAACAAATTGCAGTATTTGAGTGGGCTTCGCGTATTGGATGTATTTTCTTCAGTCATTGGATTCCAGATATTGGTCAATTTAATGCTGGTTAATTTTTACAACAAATAGATTATTTTAAAAGATCAGTTAAAATTATTTGACCTTCTGCTGATTGGATTTTGTAATGTTGGATAATAATTGTAATGTACTTGAAATGGGACAAGGAGAATGGGAGTCCCGTCTTCAGTAATGTTTCCCCCAACATTTCGCTAATTTCCCTATCAGTGTAAAGGGATATTTGATCGCACTGAGCAGCAGGTTTCTGAACTTTCTCTGGGTTATTGTGTAAATAGCTGTGTTGGTGCAGGAGCCCAGAAGCTGCAGCATAATCCCAGCCTGTTCAAAATGAGGAAAGGTAGTGAATAGGAATCTGCTCTTGAAGGCCGACGTAATTCTAACGGAGATTAAATATATAACTGTTGTCATCCAGAGCAGGATAAAACTACTGGATATTGCAAAGAGTAACACAATGGATCGTCTCCGGTTCATCAGCTCAGGATCCTTTTCATCCCTGTCGCTGCTGTGCTGCCGGAGGCTCATTCGGCCGCGATTGGCGATTAAAATGCGTCTGACGGTGACAATATTAAAGAACAATATCAGAAAGAATGGAATCACTGGGGTTAGCAGCTGCTCAATCCAAGAATATGCGATCCAAATCGGCTCAAAGAAAACATGTGTGGACAGCTGGCATCCCCACGGCATCCAGTTGGAATAGGAGGAATACAGGAAGGGCCAGGGAATGTTCTTCAAGCAGAGCAGCGAGCTCACAGTGGTGATAACAACAACAGCGGTTTTCTCGGTGCAGTATTTTGTTTTCAGCTTCTGACAGCAAATGGCCACCAGGCGGTCAAAGGTAAAAGAGACCGTCAACCAAACAGAAATGTCGATTGCGGCGGGAGACATGAAGAGAATGAACCTGCACACGGGAGTGTAGAGCAGGAAAGTGTAATCCCAATATATTGTAGCAATGCGATGTAAGATTACATTCCAGACAATAACCATGAGATCGGCTGCCGCCATCGCTACCAGATAGCGGGCGATGCATTTGGAGAGGCCACAGTTTTTGAAAGACAGGATTGCGATTGTAACGATGTTCACTGTGAGAAGGAGAATAGAAACCAGTTAGAATAATAATGTCACAGCCAGGCGCACATAAACACTGCGATGAGGTTCCTGTGGAAGTCGCCACAGAGAGAACATTCAGAAAGTCAATTTCACATGTAACAGACACATATTTCGGGACTTTCGGGTGAAAACAAGGGCAGCCGGACGAAACCCACGTAGGCACGGGGGGAACGTGCAGACTCCAGGCAGACAGTGACCCAAGACGGGAATCGAACCTGGGACTCTGGAGCTGTGAAGCAACAGTCTTGAATACTGTGCTACAGCCAGGTTATAGTCCGGGAAGGTGATAATGCGAAAAGAACGGCGCGGTAGCACAGTGGTTAGCACAATTGCTTCACAGCGCCAGTGTCCCAGGTTCGATTCCCGGCTTGGGTCACTGTCTGTGCGGAGTCTGCACGTTCTCCCCGTGTCTGCGTTGGTTTCCTCCGGGTGCTCCGGCTTCCTCCCACAGTCCAAAGATGTACAGGTTAGGTGGATTGGCCACGCTAAATTGCCCTTAGTGTCCAAAAACGGTTAGGTGGGGTTACTGGGTTACGGAGATAGGTTTAAGTGGGCTGCTCTTTCCAAGGGCCGGTGCAGACTCGATGGGCTGAACGGCCTCCTAATGCACTGTTAACTCTATGATTCTATGATATCATTCTATGATTCTCTCACTGGTCAACACTCAATACAGAGAATCTGCTACAGTCAGGTTCAGTTGAAGTTCCATGTCCTGATACCCACACCCGGCGTGCTGCGATAATCTCCTGAATACTCAGTGCTTGATGTTGACATACATTGTGGATTATCACCTCTCAGCTGCAATGCTATGTTTGAGACGTCAAATGGCGTTGAATTAGCTGTTTCAATGGATACATGAAAGCTGGGTAGAAAGCCGAGTTGGAAAGCCGATAATGTCCACGGTTAATGGTTTGAGGGGACAGAAATAAGAATGATGAACAGACCGTCAGAGAACAAACCAATGATAAAAATGAGCAGTCTGATCTACCGCTCTGAACGATGATAGGAAACGGAGCGGAAAGGAGCAGAAAGAAAACACTGCGCTACATTTGAAAGGCAGTTCATCATTAAACATGAAGCTGGTCGGAGGTAAGAGAGTCCAAAGGGGCGGAAAAGGGTGTTGCAGAATATCTGACAAATATAAATTATCAGAAGAAAACATATCAAAATGCAAATGTCTGTGAATAAAAAAAAGTATCCGCACTGTAATGCAGTGGGACAGAGGACGCACTCAGAGATAATCTACAATGAGTTTTCCAGATCAGATAGTTATTCTCATGTTCAAACTGAAGAACGTTAAATAATCATCACCATGTTTAGCTCAAAATTGAAGGTCAACGCAATACATTTGGCCGGTTTTGAAAATTATACAGAAACAAGTTCAAAATGTCAAGATCTAAAAGGAATTTACCAGGAACGCCGGCCGTTGCGAGAACAGGATAGTACACAGCTGCTGACTCGGAAGATTTTGTCCAACGCATTTTCTGTGTCAAGGAATCGTGCTGGTGCTAGTGAAGATCTGTCCCCTGGTGTTTGACACAGTAAAGGGTCATGAACGGTGTATTTATATTAAACTGGATGCTTAGTGATCCGAGGTCTGTACATCCCTAATGATGTTTTTCACAGGTTGCTCAACAAAGAAGTTGTTGAGAGCAGCTGCGCTCTCACTGCAAGTCTCATTGGGGATTACATCACAATCTTAGAATCAGGCTCGAAGCTCGAAGATGCCGACTAAAGTTAACTATACAATGTTGCTTCTTTCAAATCCGGGGCGAGTAACACTGTTTTTGCATTTGAATACTGTGCACGTATTGTCCATTCCCTCGCATCATCCCTCACTCACAATGTCGCGCTCACAGTCCTTATTCTTATTAAAGATTCCTCTCCTTTCTTTCTTTCAATTTCCCCAGATTATCTTTTCCTGGACCTTCCCCATTCACGTTTCCAAAATTATTTTCTCTCTTATTATGTCTCCCTTTTATAGCAAATCAATTTCACTTTGCCCCATCTTCAATTTACCTCCACTCTTTGCGTCACTGTTATTTGTTTGTGGCTCTAATTCTCACGTCTCTTCTCTGCTCTGCCCTGCTCACACAGCAATAACCTGGAGGACAAGTGGTGAGGATGGAACAGAGTTACAGAGAGACATAGACAGATTGGGTGAATGAACAAAGGCTTGACAGATGGAATATCATGTAGGGAATTGTAATTTTATACATTGCTGGGAAGAACAAAGGTCCTGAATATTATTCAAATGCAGAAAGACAGCAGAAATATGCAGCACCGAGGCGTTCGATGAGAGGTGGGGGGGGGGGGGGGTGGTCAGGCATTAAAAGTCAGCATGCAATTTGAGCAGGTAATAGGTGCGTAAAATGGAATGTTGTTCTTTGTTTCATGGACAGGTGAGCACACAAACAGGGAAGTCTTGTTACACCTGGACAAGGCACTGAATAGAGCACAACAGGATTAGTGGGTCTAGCTGACGGCACTCGATTCAGTGATGTGTCAGACAGAGCAAGTCCAGAAAGAGACTTCCAAACACTTGTTGGAATGTGGCATTGTTGTTTCTGTTTTTCTTTGTGCCTGGGGAATATCACAAGAGGTCAGTGAAAATACTAACTTCGAAAACGTTGTTTCAAGTGGTATAGGAGGGCAGATGTTTTGGCTCAGTTAAAATTCGCCAGAGTGGGAGGACGAAACAATGTCAAGGATGCATTGATTTGGTCAGGAGGTGCAACATGATTGAGATAGGAACGTCGGAAATAGATCGACATGTTTAATTACTGGATTGGTAATGAGTGTAATTAAGTGATTTCCTCCCAGAATAATAAATATGAAATTTCAGCTCAGAGGAAGATGTGATCGATTCAGATGCTCCAAACAGTTCTATGCAACCTCATAACCTTTCACCGCTGTTTGTCTCTGTGATACATTTAATGATTGTCTTAAGTTTGTTTCCATTCATACCGAACGTTCAATGGAGTTAGTTTCTACCAAAATAGTAAACGTCTCCCTGAACCCCCGCGCCAAATCAATATTATAAGACCGTAGGTCCATTAGACACAGGAACACAACTAGTCCATTCGTCGAATGAGTCTGCTCCGCCATTCAGTCATGGTTGTTATGTTCTTCCGTGCCTTGACCTCCTTCTTAAACAATAACCTACTATCTCTGCCTTAAAGACACTCAGTGATTTGGCCTCCACAACTTTCTGTGGCAAGAGTTCCACAGATTCAGCACCCTCTGGCTGAAGACGTTTCTTCTCATCGCAGTTTTATAGTATCGTCCCTTTAGTCTGATACTGTGTCCTCGGGTTCTAGTTTTTCCTACCGCTGGAAACATCCTCTCAACGACCAATCTATCCAGGCTTCTCAGTGTTCTGTATGTTTCAAAGGCCCCCCTCATCCTTCTAAACTCCAACGAGTAGAGATCCAGAGTCCCCAACTGCTCCAAACGGCAGGCTCTCCATTCCAGCGATCATCCTTGTGAACCTCCTCTGGACTGTTTCCAAGACGAACACATCCTGCCTTAGATACTGGGCCCCAAACTGCTCACAATACTTCTAATGTGGTCTGACCATAACCTTATACAGGCACAGACGTACATCACTGCTCTTGCATTCTATCCTCTCAACATTAATGCGACCATTGCATTTGCCTTCCTAACTACCGACTGAACCTGCACGTTAATGGTCAGGTAATCTTCGACTCGGACTCGTGCTTCTCGTTTTCTCAGCATTTCTACATTTAGAAAATATTCTATGCCTCCATTCTTGCTACCAAAATGCATAACCTCACACTTTTCCCCATTGTATTCAACCTGCTACTTCTTTGCCCAGCTCCTGGCCTTCCCAAGACCTTCTGTCGCCCCCGGTTTCCTCAATAGTACCTGTGCCTCCACATACCTTTGTATGATAATCAATTTCATATTGATTATCTTCCTTAAATGTTGTTCCATCTTCAACGTTTCATGGAAAACATTCAAAGTCTCTGAATTATTGCCAGGCAAAGTACTTTCATAATGGATCGGTGGTATTAACTGAACGATATTTATGTTGGTCATAAATCGTGGTGTTTACAATTGGAAACGACACTGAAATGGTTGAATAGCAGGCTATGTATAAATACTTCTCGTAATGTAAATTGTGTTGTTGCCAAATATATATCACGCGTTTGTGTGAAACAACAGTTTAAATTGGCAACTTTAGCATAATGATGTCTCGTTTGAGACTACAAACAAAATCCGTCACGTTATACTACCACTCATTAAATATTACCTGACCTCCCTGCGTCTACCCCGCCCCGTGGAGTCTGTTACGATCTTCCTCCTCTTTATATTTAAACATTTTGCATTTGCAAATTCTAGTCGAACTGAGAGTTGAATAACAAGAGATGAGGGTAGAGTGATGGGCATAAGAGAGGTGGGGAGAAGATAGGAAATATATTGAGAGGAAAGGAACGTACACGAGATGAATAGATTGATATGGGAGGAGATTGAAATAGTGCTACATGTCGGGAAGCACACAGAGTGGATTGTTGGCAACTGAAGAGTGGCTGGGAGGTAAAGTAAGGAGTGGAACCGAGAGGTTGAAAAAAGGTGTGGAGAATGAAGGCGGAAAAGGAGATGAGAGATGAGGGGAACAGAACAGAATTGTGAAGAAGTGAAAGTAGTGGAGGGTAATTTAAGGTATGGAGAGGTAAGTAGTGTAGGAAATGTGGAGTATTATATTTGCAATTAAAGATGGAATAAGACCATAAGACATAGGAGCAGAATTAGGCCACTCGGCCCATCGAGTCTGTTCCGCCATCCAATCATGGCTGATACTTTCCCATCCCCATTCTCCTGCCTTCTCCCCATAAAACCTGATCACATTATTAATCAAAAACCTATCTATCTCTCTCTTAAAGACACTGAATGATTTGGCCTCCACAGCCTTCTGCGGCAAAGAGTTCCAAAGATTCAACACCCTCTGGCTGACTAAATTCCTCCTCATCTCTGTTTTAAAGGATCGTCCCTTTCGTCTGAGATGGTGTGATCTGCTTCTAGTTTTTCCTACAATTGGAAACATCCTTCCCACCTCCTCTCTATCCAGGCCTCGCAGTACCTTGTAAGTTTCAATAAGATCTCCTCTCATCCTTCTAAACTCCAACGAGTACAGACCCAGAGTCTTCAAACGTCCCTCATACGACAAGTTCCCCAATCCACGGATCATTCTTGTGAAACTCCCCTGGACTCTTTCCAAGGCCAGCACATCCTTCCTTAGATACAACTGCTCAAAATACTCTAGATGGGGTCTGACCAGAGCCTTATGCAGCCTCAGAAGCCTCAGAAGCACAACACTGGTCTTGTATTCTTGCGCTTTGACATGAATGCTAACATTACATTTGCCTTCTTAACTGCCCACTGGACCTGAACGTTAAACTTAAGAGAACTGTGAACAAGGACTGCCAAGTCCCTTTGTGCTTCTGTTTTCCGAAGCATTTCCCCATTTAGAAAATTGTCTATGCCTAACTTCCTCCTTCCAAAGTGTATAACTTCACACTTTTCCACATGAAGTCCCCTTGCTTCCTCTATACTACCCGTCCCTCTAAAGATCTTTATTTCATCTGCACACCTAGCAACAGTGCCTTCAGTACCTTCTTCCAGATCATTAATCTATATTGTACAAATTTGGGACCACCCGTCATAATCAGGGGGAATCAGCAGATTAAGAAAGACGCAGCATGCATCTCATTCAAGGACAGTTTTTCTGTTTTGAAAACGCTGGAAGCGACGTTTAATCCGGGGAATGCACCAGAAACAAGGTCATTGCGCTGTGAGAAGTCCAATGAGCGTTTCCGCTGCCGTATCTCTGAGTCCAGGGTGGCATTTGGCCTGACTGGTGCCAGTGTCATGAATATCGGCAAACCCTTGCAGGGCATTCTGAAGGTGGAGTGGGAACAGACGAAGGTCGTGGGTTACATTGGTACCAACGACAGAGATAGAAAAAGGGACGAGGTCCTGCGTCAATTATTTACAGTTATCCGAGCAGATTGAAAAGAATGACGTCCTCGGTTAATATCTCCAGATCCTTGACAGCGAGGATTGGATGAAGGGGGGTATAGCAGATGAATGGTTGCTACAGTGATGGTGTGGGCGAATAGGCTTTATTTTCGCGGCCAGTGATTCCGTTCCTGGGTCCGGCGAAACCTTTAAATCTCGGATGAGTTGCACCTGAATGGGAATGGAATCTACAACTTTGCGGTGGGTTTGCTAAGACTGTTCGAGGGTGTGACAACTGGATTGGCGAGGGGAATGGGTCACAGTGTGCAGGTTCAGTAGGGGGTCACATCCAGATAATTACAGAAATAAAAACAAGTCAGTCTGGATTGGAGAGCAAAGATAAACTTGCTAGGGCACAAGGGAATCCAAAAATGTACAGGTTAGTTTGATAGGCTATGATGAATGCGCAGGGTATTGATTTACACATGCCAGTAATCTCACTGGAACGAAGGAGGTTGAGGGGCGACCTGATAGAGGTCTACAACATTATGAGGGGCATAGACAGAGTGGATAGTCAGAGACTTTTTCCCAGGATAGAGGGGTCAATTACTAGGGGGCATAGGTTTAAGGTGTGAGGGGCAAGGTTTAGAGGAGATGTACGAGGCAATTCTTTTTCATAGAGGGTAGTGGGTGCCTGGAACTCGCTGCCGGAGGAGGTGGTGGAAGCAGGGATGATAGTGACGTTTAAGGGGCATCCTGACAAATACATGAACAGGATTGGAATAGAGGGATACGGAACCCGGAAGTGTAGAAGATTTTAGATGAGACGGGCAGTATGGTCAGCGCAGGCTTGGAGGGCCGAAGGGCCTGTTCCTGTGCTGTTCTTTTCTTTCTTCTTGTTCTTGTTCTTTGTATATCGGGATTCACTTTCACATCAGATTATAATTCCCCTTTGAATTCTTCCTATCGAACCTGTCATCGCCACACCCTCAGGCAGGGGATTCCCCATCCTCACCACTCGCTGTGTGAGAAAGTCCTAGTTTATATCGTCATTGCTTCATTTACTCCATCCTTTAATCCAGAGCTGCTCGTCCTCAATCTTTTCACCAATGTGAACGCTTCTCCCCATCTCAGGTTGAGAGGGTTGTTAAGAAGGCGTACGGTGTGTTAGCTTTTATTGGTAGCGGGATTGAGTTTAGGAGCCATGAGGTCATGTTGCAGCTGTACAAAACTCTGGTGCGGCCGCATTTTGAGTATTGCGTGCAATTCTGGTCGCCACATATTGGAAGGATGCGGAAGCATTGGAAAGGGTGCAGAGGAGATTTACCAGAATGTTGTCTGGTATGGAGGGAAGATCTTATGAGGAAAGGCTGAGGGACTTGAGGCTGTTTTCGTTAGAGAGAAGAAGCTTAAGAGGTGACTTAATTGAGGCATACAAGATGATCAGAGGATTGGAGAGGGTGGACAGTGAGAGCCTTTTTCCTCGGATGGCGATGTCTAGCACGAGGGGACATAGCTTTGAATTGAGGGGTGATAGATATAAGACTGATGACAGAGGTAGGTTCTTTACTCAGAGAGTAGTAAGGGTGTGGAATGCCGTGCCTGCAACAGTAGTGGACGCGCCAACACTATGGGTATTCAAATGGTCATTGGATAGACATATGGACGATAAGGGAATCGGGTAGATGGGCTAGAGAGTGGTTTCACAGGTTGGCGCAATATCGTTGGCCGAAGGGCCTGTACCGCGCTGTAATGTTCTATGTTCTATGTTCTATCTCCTCCTGAATCCCTGTGATCTGCAAACCGCCATCAAAGCTCTGGTCAATCCATTCTGTACTCTACACAATACCTTCAAATCCTTCCAGAACTATGGCGTCCGGAAGTGGGCATAATATTCCTGCACAGAATTGTACAAGTTGAAAGTAACCCATTTGCTCTTGTTGTCTATTCATTATCTATAAAGTTGTTTACATGATACTGAATCCTACATTCACACAAAATGCTCCATTATTTATGAAATATTCTTCTGCTCTTGCTGCTTTTATCGATGTGCCATTTACTTTATACAGTTTCTACATGTTCGCCGCTCTGATATGATCTGGAAGCGGTCCCCTGAATTGTAAATTCCCAAACAGGATCCCAATATTGTGCTATTCCGGGGTGCGGAGGAATGTGCTGCCTCCACTTCCTTATTCGCCAACCTCGTTTGGTTGAAGGAAGGATAATTATAAAAGGAACGCACACCTGTGGCTAGCTTTGTAAAATCGTTCGTTTGGATTTGAAAGAGTCAATAACTAATTCCGCTCCCATATGAACTGCACTTGCACTGACTACTGTCCCCTCCCTGTGAACAGCCCCAACCCTCTCTAATCCCCCCCCCCAACACTGACTAATTCCCCTCCCTGTGAACAGCCCCTACCCTGACTAATTCTCCCTCCCCGTGAACAGCCCCTACGCTGTCTCATTCCCCTCGCTGTGAACAGCCCCCACACTGACTAATGCCCCCTACCCGTGAACAGCCCCTCCCCTGTCTAAGATCCCTCCCTGTGAACAGCCCCTACCCTGACTAATTTGCATTCTTAATCACCTGTTGCACCTTTAAACCAATTTTTTGCGACTCATGCACCATCACACCCAGGTCTCTCTGCACAGCAGCATGTTTTAATATTTTATCATTTAAATAATAATCCCTTTTGCTGTTATTCCTACCAAAATGGATAATCTCATATTTGTCAACATTGTATTCCATCTGCCAGACCCTGGCCCATTCACTCAACCTGTCCAAATCCCTCTGCAGACTTCCGCTATCCTCCGCACTTTTCGCTTTACCACTCACTTAGTGTCATCTGCAGCACGGTAGCATTGTGGATAGCACAATTGCTTCACAGCTCCAGGGTCCCAGGTTCGATTCCGGCTTGGGTCACTGTCTGTGCGGAGTCTGCACGTCCTCCCCGTGTGTGCGTGGGTTTCCTACGGGTGCTCCGTTTTCCTCCCACAGTCCAAAGATGTGCAGGTTAGGTGGATTGGCCATGATAAATTGGCCTTAGTGTCCAAAATTGCCCTTAGTGTTGGGTGGGGTTACTGGGTTATGGGGATAGGGTGGAGCTGTGGGCTTGGGTAAGGTGCCCTTTCCGGGAGCCGGTGCAGACGCGATGGGCTGAATGGCCTCCTTCTGCACTGTAAATTATATGACAATGACTTGGACATGTTGCCCTTGGTCCCCAACTCCAAATCATCTATGTAAATTGTGAATAGTTGAGGGCCGAACACTGAACCCTGAGGGATACCACTACACTAGCTACTGATTGCCAACCAGAGAAACACCCATTAATCCCCACTCTTTGCGTTCTATTAATTAACCAATCCTCAATCCATGCTACTACTTTATCCTTTATCCTGAATGCCATGCATCTTTATCTTATGCAGCAAACTTTTGTGTGGCACCTTGTCGAAAGCTTTCTGGAAATCCAGACATACCACATCCATTGGCTCCCCGTTATCTACCGCACGGGTAATGTTCTCAAAAAATTCCACTAAATTAGTTAGGCACGACCTGCCCTTCATGAACCCATGATGCGTCTGGCCAATGGGACAATTTCCATCCAGATGCCTCCCTATTTCTTCCTTGATGATAGATTCCAGCATCTTCCCTACTACCGAAGTTAAGCTCACTGGCCTATTATAACCCGCTTTCTGCATACCTACTTTTATAAACAGTGGTGTCACGTTTGCTAATTTCTAATCCGCCGGGACCACCCCAGAGTCTAGTGAATTTTGGTAAATTATCACGAGTGCATTCGCAATGTCCCTAGCCATCTCTTTTAGCTCTCTGGGATACATTCCATCAGGGCCGCAGACTTGTCTACCGTTAGCCCCATTAGCTTACCCAACACTACCTCCTTAGTGATATCAATCATCTCAAGGTCCTCCCTGTCAGAGCCTCATTTCCACCAGTCACTGGCATGTTATTTGTGTCTTCCACTGCGAAGACCGACCCAAAAAACCTGTTCAGTTCCTCAGCCATTTCCTCATCTCCCAATATTAAATCTCCCTACTCATCCTTTAAAGGACCAATATTTACCTTAGCTTCTCTTTTTTGTTTTAGACATTTGTAGAAACGTTTACTATCTGTTTTTATATTCTGAGCAAGTTTACTCTCATAATCTATCTTCCTATTCTTTATAGCTTTTTTAGTAGCTTTCTGTTGCCCCCTAAAGATTTCCCAGTCCTCTAGTCACCCACTATTCTTTGCCACTTTGTGTGCTTTTTCCTTCAATTTGACACTCCCCCTTATTTCCTTAGATATCCACGGTCGATTTTCCCTCTTTCTACCGTCCTTCTTTTTTGTTGGTATAAACCTTTGCTGAGCACTGTGAAAAATCGCTAGGAAGGTTCTCCACTGTTCCTCAACTGTTTCACCATAAAGTCTTTGCTCCCAGTCTACCTTAGCTAGTTCTTCTCTCATCCCATTGCAATCTCCTTTGTTTAAGCACAAAACACTAGTGTTTGATTTTACTTTCTCACCCTCCATCTGTATTTTAATTTCCATCATATTGTGATCGCTCCTTCCGAGAGGATCCCTAACTATGAGATCATTAATCAATCCTGTCTCATTACACAGGACCTGATGTAGGACCGCTTGATCCCTCGTAGGTTCCATTACATACTGTTCAAGGAAACTATCGCGGATACATTCTATAAACTCCTCCTCAAGGCTGCCTTTACCGACCTGGTTCATGCAATTGACATGCGGATTAAAATCCTCTTGATAACTGCTGTACCATTTCTACATGCATCAGTTATTTCTTTGTTTATTGCCTGCCTCACCATAATGTTACTATTCGGTAGCTTATAGACTACTCCTATCAGTGACTTTTTCGCCTTACTATTCCTGATTTCCATCCAAATGGTTTCAACCTTGTCCTCCATAGCACCGATGTCATCCCTTACTAATATCCGGAATAACGTGGGTGAACTTGCGCATGGGTTGGCACCTGGGACTTCGATGTTGTGGCCATTTCGGAGACATGGACAGAGCAGGGACAGGAATGGTTGTTGCAGGTGCCGGGGTTTAGGTATTTCAGTACGCTCAGGGAAGGTGGTAAAAGAGGGGGAGGGCAAGGACATCTCGGAGATCTCGGTGTCCATGTACATAGATCCCTGAAAGCTTTGAAAGCAGACCAAGGCAGGCCAGCAGCACGGCTCAATTCCCGTAACAACCTCCCCGAACATGCGCCGGAATGTGGCGACTAGGGGCTTTTCACAGTAACTTCATTTGAAGCCTACTTGTGACAATAAGCGATTTTCATTTCATTTTTCATTAAACAGTACCCTACAATAAAGAGTATATTTAACAGTGCCCGACAGTAAAAGGTCTATTTCAACAGCCCTAAAGTAAACAGTCTATTTAAACAGTGCCCTACAGCAAAGTCTATTTAAATAGTACCCTGCAATAAAGAGTCTATTTAAATAATGCCCTACAGTAAGTAACCAACAGTAATCAGTTTATTCAAAGAGTTTCCTACAGTTAATCGAGTCTAGTTAAACAGTCCTGCAGTAAACGGTGTCGATTTAAACAGTACCCGACAGTTAAGAGTCTATTTAAACAATGGCCTAGAGTAAACCGAACATAGAACACTACAGCGCAGTAAAGGCCCTTCGGCCCTCGATGTTGCGCGGACCTGTGAAACCACTCTAAAGCCCATCTACACTATTCCCTTATCGTCCATATGTCGATCCAATGACCAGTTGAATGCCCTGAGTGTTGGCGAGTCCACTACTGCTGCAGGCAGGGCATTCCACGCCCTTACTACTCTCTGAGTAAAGAACCTACCTCTCACATCTGCCTTATATCTATCTCCCCTCAATTTAAAGCTATGTCCCCTCAAGTCCCTCAGCCTTTCATCATAAGATCTTCCCCCCATACCAGGCAACATTCTGGTAAATCTCCTCTCCTTCCACATCCTTCCTATAATGCGGCGACCAGAATCGCACGCAATACTACAAATGCGGCCGCACCAGAGTTTTGTACAGCTGCAACATGAGCTCATGGCTCCGAAACTCAATCCCTCTCCCAATAAAAGCTAACACACTTGTGACCTCTTCTTAACAATCCTCTCAACCTGGGTGGCAACGTTCAGGGATCTATGGACATCGAGACTGGGATTTCTCTGCTCATCGGCACTGCCAAGTATCTTACCATTAGCCCAGTAATCTGTCTTCCTGTTATTCCTTCCAAAATGAATCACCTCACACTTTTCTGCATTAAACTCCATTTGCTACCTCTCAGCCCAGCGCTGCAGCTTATCTGTGTCCCTCTGTAATTTGTAACATCCTTCCGCACTGTCCACAACTCCACCAACTTTAGTGTCATCTGCAAATTTACTCACCCATTTTTCTACGCCCTCCTTCAGGTCACTTATAAAAATGACAAACAGCAGTGGCCCCAAAAGAGATTCTTGTGGTACACCACTAGTAACTGGACTACAGTCTGAACATTTCCCATCAACCACCACCCATTGTCTTCTTCCAGCTAGACAATTTCTGATCCAAAATGGACTGTTTGTTGTAGGATGCTGTGTAAACAGACAGGGTTCAGACTGATTAGTGGGATGTTGTTTAAGTAGGCTATGTTTACTGTAGGACAATATTTAAATAGACTGTTTACTGTAGGCTACAGTTTCAATAGAATGTTTACTGTAGGGAACAGTGCAAATAGATTGATTACAGTCAGACACTGTGCAAATAGCCTGCTTACTGTGGGACACTGTTTAACTAGACTGTTGAAAGAACAAAGAATAAAGAACAAAGAACAAACACAAGTACAGTCAAGATGCACCTTAAATGTCACTCTGGTCTCTGCTTCCACCACCTCCTCCGGCAGCGTGTTCCAGGCATCCACTACCCTCTGTGTAAAAACTTGCCTCGTACATCCTTGTCCCTCGCACCTTAAACCTATGCCCCCCCCCGTATATTTGACGCCTCTATCCTAGGAGAAAGCCACTGACTATATACTCTGTCTATGCCACTCATAATTTTGTAGACCTCAATCAGGTCGCCCCTCAACCTCCGTCGTCCCAGTGAGAAAACAACGAGTTTATTCAACCGCTCCTCATAGCTAATGCCCTCCATACTAGGCAACATCCTGGTGAATCACTTCTGCACCCTTTCTAAAGCATCTGCATCCTTCTGTTGTGTGGCTACCAGAATTGAACACTACACTCCAAGTGTGGCCTAAATAAGGTTCTCTACAGCTGCAACATGCTTTGCCAATTATTATACTAAATGCCCCGGCCAATAAACGCAAACATGCTGAATGCCTTCTTGACTACCTTCTCCACCTGTGTTGCCCCTTTCAGTGACCTGTTGACCTGCACACGAAGATCTCTCAGACTGTCAATACGCTTGAGGGTTCTACCATTCACTGTGTATTCCCCACCTGCATTGGAACTTCCAATATACATTACATCACCTTTGCCCGGATTATACTTCATTTCCCATCTTTCCGCCCAAGCCTCCAAACGATCTAAATCCTGCTGCATCCTCTGAGAGTCCTTATCGCTATCCAAACTTACTAATCAGACCAGTTACATTTTCGTCCAAATCATTTATATATACTACGAACAGCAAAAGTCCCAGCACTGATCCCTGCGGAACACCACTAGTCAAAGCCCTCCAATTAGTAAAGCACACTTCCATTGCTTCTATCTGCCTTCTATGACCTAGCTAGTTCTGTATCCATCTGGCCAGGTCACCCCTGATCCCGTGTGACTTCACCTTTTGTACGAGTCTACCAAGAGGGACCTTCTCAAAGGCCTTACTGCAGTCCATATGGACAACATCCTTTACCCTACCTGCATCAATCATCTTTGTGACCTCTTCGAAAAACTCTATCAAGTTAGTGAGACGCTACTTCCCCTTCACAAAACCGTGCTGCCTCTCGCTAAGACGTCCATTTGCTTCCAAATGCGAGTAGATCCTGTCTCGTAATTTCCCTACCACTGATGTAAGGCACACCGGCCTGTAGTTCCCTGGATTATCCTTGCTACCCTACGTAAACAAAGGAACGACATTGGATATTCTCCTGTCCTCCGGGACATCACCTGAAGACAGTAAGGATCCAAAGATTTCTGTCAAAGCCGCAGCAATTTCCTCTCTAGCCTCCTTCAGTATTCTGGGGTAGATCCCATCCGGCCCCGGCGACTTATCTACCTTAATATTTTTCAGGACGCCCAACACCTCGTCTGTTTGGATCTCAATGTGACCCAGGCTATCTAAACACCCTTCTCCAGATTCAACATCCACCAATTCCTTCTCTTTGGTGAATACTGATACAACGTATTCATTTAGTACCTCGCATATTTCCTCTGGCTCCGCACATAGATTCCCTTGCCTGTCCTCCTGTGGGCCAACCCTTTCCCTGGCTACCTCGTGCTTTTTACGTACGTGTAAAAAGCATAGGGATTTTCCTTCACCCCATTTGCTAATGACTTTTCGTGACCCCTTCTTGCCCTCCTGACTCCTTGCTTCAGTTCCTTCCGACTTTCCTAATATTCCACAAAGGCTTCGTATGTTCCCCGCCTTTTAGCCCTGACAAATGCCTCATTTTAAGTTGGGCCGAAGGGCCTATTTCCATGCTGTAAACCTCTCGCACTCTGTGACCCTATCCCATCTTCCAGCTCTGTAACGCTGCAGATTCGAGCACTCCATCTCTATGTCAAAGTGATTTTGAAATTTTCCTATGGTTGTCTGCCTCTATCATCCTCATGGACAATGGTCCCTGAGTGAATGAAAGGATCTGACGAACAGGCAGGAAATGACTTTGAGGCAAAAGCTCAGCTGCGATCAAACTGGATGTTGGGGCAGGAGTGAGTGGCCGGGTCGTCTCACTATGTTGTCATTTACTACCAGTTCCAGTTGCCACAGCACTCGCAGATGATTATAACTGCGCGATAAGATTTTTAAGTTACATCTTTCCATCAATTAATTCAATGTTCGGGGATACAGTTCAGTTATCTGGTCTGCACTGGCTGTGAGGTTGGTGAAGGCAGATGCAACAGTGGTTTTCAAATGTCAATGCGAGAAACGACAGCAATCAATTTCATGCCTCTGGAGAAAGGTCGGTCGAGTGGGATTGAATGATCTGCTAATCAAAAGAGCCGCTGAGGTTAAACGGAATGAATGTCCTCCATCGGTACTTCGCGCACTTTTAAGTTTTTGGACACGTCTGGCTGTGAGATGATATGCACCACCACACTGGAGTTTCCCTCAATGCTACCCACCACGGCGAGTGTGATCACGGTAATCCTTCGTATACAATGGGTCTATGCTTGTGACCAGCGTCAGCTTTAGCTCACTCGTTACTTCACAGCATCAACTTAATTGTAAGTTCGAACCTGTCTTACCGTGGGCGCTGCCTGGAGCTTTTATTATTTCCAAAACATGTGTTGCATAAATAAAAGCAGCAGCACATTTATAATTAGAAGTAGGTGTATTTTGTTTAGAGGTTGCATTCATTGTTTTGAAAAGGGGCTTGTGCCACCTGTTTACTTTCTGATCTCACACTGCGGAAACACAAGTTCGATTCCAGCTCTGTACAATAACTGACCGATCACACTTTGTCAATTACTCACTACCTAAATGGAGGAAAGGAGCATTAACGATTATCTATTATACATTTTTTGAAATTTCGGAATAAGATAGTTTACGCAGGCGAATTGATTCATCCAGTTTTTTCCACGTGAAACGCTGTTCCCCAGATCTCTAGGAAGACTCAGGGTGTTCGAAACCATCGAGGACCAAGCAGAGCGCTTGATTGCTCCTCCTGCCACAAGCATTCAATCCCTCCGCCACAGCTATCCCAAAATGCACCGCAATAACTCAACAAAGTTCCTCAGGCAATTGTTCCTTCGACAGTACCTTCCAGACCTACGACCACTGTCATTTTGAAGAATTAGACAAGCCCCTACTTGGGAAAATCACCAACTGCAATTCCCCCTTCAACCACTCACCACTCCCACTTGGAACCATATAAACGTTCCTTCAGGGTAACGGGGGAAACAATAATTTAGCTTCCTCCCTTAAAGCACGTGGGTGCACCCAAACCTCACGGCCTGCAACAATTCAAGGAGGAAGCTCACCACCACCTTCTGAAGGGCAACTAGGGATGGACAATAAATTCTGTCCTAACCAGCAACTCTCACATCCAGTAAAAGTGATGTTTTTAATGGATTGGTGCTTTGAATTTCTGGGGCCTGGGAATTAACTGTTCTCCAATCTTCAAAAATAAATATACAGTACCCAATTCCTTTTTTCCAATTAAAGGGCAATTTCGTGTGGCCAATCCACCTATCCGGCAGATCTTTGGTTGTGGGGGCGAAACCCACGCAAAAACGGGGAGAATGTGCAAACTTCACATGGAAAGTGACCCAGAGCCGGAATCGAACCTAAGAACTCAGCGCTGTGAAACAGCTGGGTTAACCACTGGGCCATCCTGCTGTCCTTATTTGTCATTCTAACGGTGGAATGAATCATGTGCAAACGTGACACCACTGTTTTAAAAAGGAGGGAGGCAGAAATAGGGTAATTATAGGCCAGTGAGTATAACTTCGGTAGTAGGGAAGATGCTGGAATCCATCATCAAGGAAGAAGTAGCAAGGAATCTGGATGTAAATTGTCCCATTGGGCAGACCCAGCATGGGTTCATAAAGGGCCGGTCTTGCCTCACTAATTTAGTGAAATCTTTTGAGGACATTACCAGTGCATAGATAACGGGGAGCCAATGGATGTGGTATATCTGGATTTCCAGAAAGCCTTCGACAAGGTGCCACACAAAAGGTTGCTGCATAAGATAAAGATGCATGGCATTAAGGGGAAAATAGTAGCATGGATAGAGGATTGGTCAATTAATAGAAAGCAAAGAGTGGGGATTAATGGATGTTTCTCTGGTTGGTAATCAGTAGCTGTGGTGTCCCTCAGGGATCAGTTTTGGGCCCATAACTGATCACAATTTACATAGATGATTTGGAGTTGGGGACTATGGGCAATATGTCCAAGTTTGCAGACGACACTAAGATAAGTGGGAAAGCAAAAAGTGCAGAGGATACTGGAAGTCTGCAGAGGGATTTGTATAGGCTAAGTGAATGGGCTAGGGTCTGGCAGATGGAATACAATGTTGACAAATGTGAGGTAATCCATTTTGGTAGGAATAACAGCAAAAGGGATTATTATTTAAATGATAAAATATTAAAACATGCTGCTGTGCAGCGAGACCTGGGTGTGCTAGTGCATGAGTCGCAAAAAGTTGGTTTACAGGTGCAACAGGTGATTAAGAAGGCAAATGGAATTTTGACCTTCATTGCTAGAGTGATGGAGTTTAAGACTAGGGAGCTTATGCTGCAATTGTATAGGGTGATAGTGAGGCCACACCTGGAGTATTGTGTACTGTTTTGGTCTCCTTACTTGAGAAAGGACGTTCTGGCACTGTAGGGTGTGCTGAGGAGATTCACTAGGTTAATCCCAGAGCTGAAGGGGTTGGATTACGAGGAGAGGTGGAGTAGACTGGGAATGTACTCGTTGGAATTTAGAAGGATGAGGGGGGGATCTTATAGAAACATATAAAATTCTGAAGGGAATAGATAGGATAGATGCGGGCAGGTTGTTTCCACTGGCGGGTGAAAGCAGAACGAGGTGGCATAGCCTCCAAATAAGGGGAAGTAGATTTAGGACTGAGTTTAGGAGAAACTTCTTCACCCAAAGGTTTGTGAATCTATGGAATTCCTTGCCCAGTGAAGCAGTAGAGGCTCCTTAATTAAATGTTTTTAAGATAAAGATAGATAGTTTTTTGAAGAATAAAGGGATTGAGGGTTATGGTGTTCGGGCCGGAAAGTGGAGCCGAGTCCACAAAAGATCAGCCATGATCACATTGAATGGTGGAGCAGGCTCGAGGAGCCAGATGGCCTACTCCTGCTCCTAGTTCTTATGTTCTTATGTAACTTCTGCTTCAGAGGAAACTGAATCTAATGTATTTCTAACAGCATGAATCCTTGAAGATAGAAACAACGTGCTTGCTGCAGTAAGGTGGAAGAGAGTGGTGTGCAATATACTCCATCATTAAACGCTTTCTCCCCTTTATCTCTTTACCATTCTCATTTATTCTGTTTCTCTTTTGTTTCTATTGATATCGGGTGAAGATTTGATTAGCTGTGGGTCTCTTGAACAAGACATTCTTCGACATTTTTTCCAGTCAGCCACATGCTGCGACTGCGTTGCTTTTTGCAACCACAGCAAACATGATGAATAATTGGAAATTCCCAACACTAAAGGAGTCTCCTTGTTCAACAATTACTGCTTCTGTGCCCATTATTACTATTATACAGATACATGGTCAGATTATTGAAGACATGATTTGGGACGTCTTGCTGAAGTTCTTCAGGACAGTTTGAAGAACACACTTCGAATATTGTGAACAGTTCTCGTAACACAAAGATAGAAAGGATATTATTAACCTAGAAAGAGATCAGAAACGATTTGCTCGGCTGCTACCGGACTTGATGTTTTGAGTTAAACGGAGCGGTTGGATAGTCTGGAGCATGTTTCCTGGAGGCTAGGGATGATCTTGACGTCGGCTATAAAATAATGAGGGGCATAGATGAAGTAGATTTTCCCAAGGTTAGTGGAATCCAAGCCTAGAGGGCATAGGTTTAATGGGAGAGAGGAGATATTCAAAAGGGTCCAGAGGAACCATTGTTTCACACAGAGGGTGGTGAGTGTCTGGAACGAGCTGGCAGAGGCAGTAATAGAGGCGTCTGCAATTCTGCCTTTAAAAAGCATTTACATAGATGTATGGAGAAGATGGGCATTTACATAGATATATGGAGAAGATGGGTACAGAGGAATATGACCAAATGTGGGCAATTGGACAGGCTTTGTGTAGTAAAACGGGGCTGCATGGACAAGTTAGGCGAAGGGCCTATTTCCATGCTGTAAACTTCGATGACCCTATGACCTGTCCCACCTTCCAGATCTGTGTCGCTGCAGATTCGAGCACACCGTCTAATGTCCAAATCGGTTTGAAATTTTGCTGTGGGGGTCTGCCTTCATTTTTCTTACCGACAGTGAACTTTGAGGGAATGAAAGTATCCGAGGAACAAGCAGGAAATGACACTGAGGCAGAAGCTCAGCTGTGATCAAACTGTATGTTGGGGCAGCAGTGATTGGCCGTGTAGTCTCCCTATGGTGTAATTTGCTATCAGTTCCAGTTGCCACAGCACTCGCAGCTCGCAGGTGAATATAACTGCAAGGTAAGATTTTTAAGTTATATCTCTCGAATAATTATTTCAATGTTCTGGGACACAGTTCAGTTATCTAGTCTGCACTGCCTGTGAGATTGGTGGAGGTGGAAACAACAGTGGCTTTGAAATGTCAATGCGAGAAACGACGGGAAATCAAATGCATGTCTCTGGGGAAAGTTCCATCGAGTGGGATTGAATGAACGGCTAATCTAAAGAGCCGCTGAGGTTAAACGGAATGAATGTCCTCCGTGTGTACTTCACGCACTTTTAAATTTTTGGTCCCGTCTAGCTGTCAGATGATGCGCACCAACACCTGGAGTTTCCCATCATTGTTACCCACCACGGCGAGTATGATCACGGTAATCATTTTTTAAAAATGGGCACATGCTTGAAACCGACGTCAGCTTTAGCTCACTGGTTACTTCACAGCATCAACCTAATTGTAAGTTCGGACCTGTCTCGCCGTGGGCGTGTTAAATGTTCCCAAAACATGTGTGTTGCATAAATAAAAGCAGCAGCACATTTATAATTAGAAGTGGGTGTATTTTGTTTAGAGGTTGCATTGATCTGTTTTGAAAAGAGGCTTGTGCCACGTGTTTACTTTCTGATCTCACACTGCGGAAACCCAAGTTCGATTCCAGCTCTGTACACCTTGAAGGTGGTTTGTGGAGGAGCTGTTGTCAAGTGACAGTTAACCCGAGTCAATTCTTCAGTGTTTCCCTCCCTACCTCCTCCTCTAACCGAAAAAAAGACAATCACGGTAAGGATCCCCGCCGAGTAAAGAGCAAGAGGGAGACTCGAGGGCAGGTTGAAGTGGAAAGAAGTAGAACTGTGACGTCACAGACTACAGTGAAAGAGCGCGAAGGAGAGCAGCGGAGACCCAGTGAAAGAGCGCGAGGAGAGCGGCGGGGACACAGTGAAAGAGCGCGAGGAGAGTGGCGGGGACACAGTGAAAGAGCGCGAGGAGAGCGGCGGGGACACAGTGTAAGAGCACGAGGAAAGCGGCGGGTCACAGCGAAAGAGCACGAGGAGACTGGCGGGGACACAGTGAAAGAACGCGAGGAGAGCGGTGGGGACACAGTGTAAGAGCACGAGGAGAGCGGCGGGTACACAGTGAAAGAGCGCGAGGAGATTGGCGGGGACTCAGTGAAAGAGCGCGAAGAGAGCGGTGGGGAAACAGTAAAAGAGCGTGAGGAGAGTGGCGGGGACACTGTGAAAGAGCGCCTTGAGAGCGGCGGCGAAACAGTGAAAGAGCTCGAGGATAGCGGCGGGGACTCAGTGAAAGAGCTCGAGGAGAGCGGCGGGGACACAGTGAAAGAGCGCGAGGAGAGCGGCGGGGACTCAGTGAAAGAGCGCGAGGAGAGCGGTGAGGACTCAGTGAAAGAGCGCGAGGAGAGCGGTGAGGACAGACGAGAAAAGTGCGCGAGGAGAGCGGCTGGGACACAGTGAAAGAGCGCGAGGAGAGCGGCGGGGACACAGTGAAAGAGCGCCTTGAGAGCGGCGGCGAAACAGTGAAAGAGCTCGAGGATAGCGGCGGGGACTCAGTGAAAGAGCTCGAGGAGAGCGGCGGGGACACAGTGAAAGAGCGCGAGGAGAGCGGCGGGGACTCAGTGAAAGAACGCGAGGAGAGCGGTGAGGACAGACGAGAAAAGAGCGCGAGGAGAGCGGCTGGGACACCGTGAAAGAGCACCAGGAGAGTGGAGGGAACACAATGAAAGAGCGCGAGGAGAGCGGCGGGGCACAGTGAAAGAGCGCCATGAGAGTGGCGGGGACACAGTGTAAGAGCGCGAGGAGAGCGGCGGGGACTCAGTGAAAGAGCGCGAGGAGAGCGGTGGGGACAGACGAGAAAAGAGCGCGAGGAGAGCGGCTGCGACACCGTGAAAGAGCGCCAGGAGAGTGGAGGGAACACAATGAAAGAGTGCGAGGAGAGCGGCGGGGACACAGTGAAAGAGCGCCATGAGAGTGGCGGGGACACAGTGTAAGAGCGCGAGGAGAGCGGCGGGGACTCAGTGAAAGAGCGTGAGGAGAGCGGTGGGGACAGACGAGAAAAGAGCGCGAGGTGAGCGGCTGGGACACCGTGAAAGAGCGCCAGGAGAGTGGAGGGAACACAATGAAGGAGAGCGGCGGGGACACAGTGAAAGAGCGCCATGAGAGTGGCGGGGACACAGTGTAAGAGCGCGAGGAGAGCGGCGGGGACTCAGTGAAAGAGCGCGAGGAGAGCGGTGTGGACAGACGAGAAAAGAGCGCAAGGAGAGCGGCTGGGACACCGTGAAAGAGCGCCAGGAGAGTGGAGGGAACACAATGAAAGAGCGCGAGGAGAGCGGCGGGGACACAGTGAAAGAGCGCCATGAGAGTGGCGGGGACACAGTGAAAGAGCGCGAGGAGAGCGGCGGGTCCACGTTGTAAGAGCGCGAGGAGAGCGGCGGGGACTCACTGAAAGAGCGCGAGGAGAGCGGCGGGGACACACTGGAAAAGAGCGCGAGGAGAGCGGCTGGGACACAGTGAAAGAGCGCGAGGAGAGCGGCGGGGACACAGTGAAAGAGCGCGAGGAGAGCGGCAGGGACACAGTGAAAGAGCACGAGGAGAGCGGCGGGGACTCAGTGAAAGAGCACGAGGAGAGCGGCGGGGACACACTGAAAGAGCGCGAGGAGAGCGACGGGGACTCAGTGAAAGAGCGCGTGGAGAGGGGTGGGGACACAGTGACAGTGCGCGAGGAGAGCGGCGGGGACACAGTGAAATAGCGCGAGGAGAGCGGCGGGGACTCACTAAAAGAGCGCGTGGAGAGCGGCGGGGACACAGTGACAGAGCGCGAGGAGAGCGGCGGGGACACAGTGAAAGAGCGCGAGGAGAGCGGCGGGCTCACAGTGAAAGAGCGCGAGGAGAGCGGCGGGGACACAGTGAAAGAGCGCGAGGAGAGCGGCAGGGAGACAGTGAAAGAGCGCGAGGAGAGCGGCGGGGACACAGTGAAAGAGCGCGAGGAGAGCTGCGGGGACTCAGTGAAAGCGCGCTAAGAGAGCGGCGGGGACACAGTGAAAGAGCGCGAGGAGAGCGGCGGGCTCACAGTGAAAGAGCGCGAGGAGAGCGGCGGGGACACAGTGAAAGAGCGCGAGGCGAGCGGCAGGGAGACAGTGAAAGAGCGCGAGGAGAGCGGCGGGGACACAGTGAAAGAGCGCGAGGAGAGCTGCGGGGACTCAGTGAAAGTGCGCTAAGAGAGTGGCGGGGACTCAGTGAAAGAGCACGAGGAGAGCGGCGGGGACACAGTGAAAGAGCGCGAGGAGAGCGGCGGGGACTCAGTGAAAGAGCGCGAGGAGGGCGGCGGGGACTCAGTGAAAGATCGCGAGGAGTTTGGCGTGGACACAGGATGAAGGTGCAGGTAGTATGGAGGAGGTGGGGAGGCTGCAGAAATATTTAGGCAGTTTAGGAGAGTGGTCCAAGAAATGGCTGATGAAATTCAACGTGGGCAAGTGTTGCACTTTGGAAAAAAGAATAGAGGCATGGACTATTTTCTAAACGGTGACAAAATTCATAATGCTGAAGTGCAAAGGGACTTGGGAGTCCTAGTCCAGGGTTGTCTAAAGGTAAACTTGCAGGTTGAGTCCGTAATTAAGAAAGCAAATGCAATGTTGTCATTCATCTCAAGAGGCTTGGAATACAAAAGCAGGGATGTACTTCTGAAGCTTTTTCAAAGTTTAGTTAGGCCCCATTTAGAAGACTGTGAGCAATGTTGGGCCCCACACCTCGGGAAGAACATACTGGCACTGGAGCATGTCCAGCGGAGATTCACACGGATGATCCCAGGAATGGTAGGCCTAACATACGATGAACGTCTGATGATCCTGGTATTATATTCATTGGAGTTTAGGAGGTTGAGGGGAGATCTAATAGAAATTTACAAGATAATAAATGGCTTAGATAGGGTGGATATAGGGAAGTTGTTTCCATTAGCAGGGGAGACTAGGACCCGGGGGCACAGCCTTAGAAAAAAAGGAAATCACTTTAGAACAGAGATGAGGAGAAATTTCGTCAGCCAGAGAGTGGTGGGTCTGTGGAATTCATTGCCACAGAGGGCGGTGGAGGCCGGGACGTTGAGTGTCTTTGAGACAGAATTTGATAAATTCTTGAGTTCTCGAGGAATTGAGGGCTATGGAGAGAACGGGTAAATGGAGTTGAAATCATCCATGATTGAATGGTGGAGTGGACTTGATGGGCCGAATGGCCTTACTTCCACTCCTATGTCTTATGGTCATGGTCTTATGAAAGAGCGCGAGGAGAGCGGCGGGAACACAGTGAAAGGGCGCGAGGAAAGCGGCGGGGACTTAGTGAAAGAGCGCGAGGAGAGCGGAGGGGACTCAGTGAAAGAGCGCGAGGAGAGCGGCGGGGACTCAGGCTGAAAGAGCGCGAGGAGAGCGGCGGGGACTCAGTGAAAGAGCACGAGGAGAGCGGCGGGGACACAGTGAAAGAGCGCGAGGAGAGCGGAGGGGACTCAGTGAAAGAGCGCGAGGAGAGCGGCGGGGACTCAGGCTGAAAGAGCGCGAGGAGAGCGGCGGGGACTCAGTGAAAGAGCACGAGGAGAGCGGCGGGGACACAGTGAAAGAGCGCGAGGAGAGTGGCCGGGACACAGTGAAAGAGCGCGAGGAAAGCGGCGGGGACACAGTGAAAGAGCGCGAGGAGAGGGGCGGGGACACAGTGAAAGAGCACGAGGAGAGCGGCGGGGACACAGTGAAAGAGCGCGAGGAGAGCGGCGGGGACTCAGTGAAAGAGCACGAGGAGAGCGGCGGGGACACAGTGAAAGAGCGCGAGGAGAGTGGCCGGGACACAGTGAAAGAGCGCGAGGAAAGCGGCGGGGACACAGTTAAAGAGCGCGAGGAGAGTGGCGGGGACACAGTGAAAGAGCGTGAGGAGAGCGGCGGGGACACAGTGAAAGAGCGTGAGGAGAGCAGCGGGGACTCAGTGAAGAGAGCACGAGGAGAGCGGCGGGGACACAGTGAAAGAGCGCGAGGAGAGTGGCCGGGACACAGTGAAAGAGCGCGAGGAAAGCGGCGGGGACACAGTTAAAGAGCGCGAGGAGAGGGGCGGGGACACAGTGAAAGAGCGTGAGGAGAGCGGCGGGGACTCAGTGCAAGAGCACGAGGAGAGCGGCGGGGACACAGTGAAAGAGCGCGAGGAGAGTGGCCGGGACACAGTGAAAGAGCGCGAGGAAAGCGGCGGGGACACAGTTAAAGAGCGCGAGGAGAGTGGCGGGGACACAGTGAAAGAGCGTGAGGAGAGCGGCGGGGACACAGTGAAAGAGCGTGAGGAGAGCAGCGGGGACTCAGTGAAGAGAGCACGAGGAGAGCGGCGGGGACACAGTGAAAGAGCGCGAGGAGAGTGGCCGGGACACAGTGAAAGAGCGCGAGGAAAGCGGCGGGGACACAGTTAAAGAGCGCGAGGAGAGGGGCGGGGACACAGTGAAAGAGCGTGAGGAGAGCGGCGGGGACACAGTGAAAGAGCGTGAGGAGAGCGGCGGGGACACAGCTGCCTGAGAAGCGACCTTCAGATTTTCGGCGGGAGCAGTGGCCAGGGGTCTGTCAGGAAGGTAAGTTTTCAACTTAAAAAACCTACCTTGAAGAGTGACATCACAGCAAAGCAGTGGCCTGATTGGCTGGTAAGGAAAGTGCTCCAATTAGCAGCAGCTGGGAGAAATGTAATTCTTCGTGTTTTGGTAAGTGTTGTGATTGGTAAGTAAAATCTTTATTCCTTTCACTTATTAATTATTTGATGTTATATTTGTAATCAGTTGACGTAAAGTGTAAAAATGGCAGGAGATCCCAGACGCGTGTTATGTCCTCGTGCTCAATGAGGGAGTTCAGGGACGCGGCCGATGCCCCTGACTCCTTCATGTGCGGGAAGTGTGTCCAGGTGCAGCTCTTGTTAGACCGCGTGACGGCTCTGGAGCTGCGGATGGACTCCCTTTGTAGCATCCGCGATGCTGAGGAGGTCGTGGGTAGCACGTTTAGAGATTTGGCCATACCGCAGAATAGGATTGGTGAGGGAGGCAAGGAATGGGTGACCAAAAAGGCAGAGAAAGAGCAGGAAGGCAGTGAGGTGTGTTCTGCGGTCATCTCCTTTTAAAACAGAGATACCGCTTTGGATCCTGTTGGGGGAGATGACTCACTAAGAGAAGGCAGTAGCAGCCAGGCTCAAGGCACCGTGGCTGGCTTTGCTGCACAGAAGGGCGGGAAAAAGACTGGCAGGGCTATAGTCATAGGGATTCAATCGTATGTGGAGTAGACAGGCGTTTCTGTAGTCGAAACCGAAACTCCCGAATGATATGATGCCTCCCGGGTGCACGAGTCAGGGGTTTCTCAGATCGGCTGCAGGCCATACTGAAGGGTGAGGGTGAACAGCCAGTTGTCGTGGTGCATATAGGCACCATCGATATAGGTAAAAAACGGGATGAGTCCTACAATCAGAATTTAGGCAGTTAGGAGATAAGTTAAAAAGCAGGACCTCAAAGGTAGTAATCTCAGGATTGCTAAAAGTGCCACGGGACAGTCAGAGTGGAAATTCAAGAATAGTCAGAAGGAATAGTGGCTTGAGAGATAGGGCAGGAGGGAGGGGTTCAGATTTTTGTGACATTGGAACCGGTTCTGGGTGTTAAGTAATGGGTTAAGAGACATTGCAATTAGTAGTCTCATTTATGTTCAGTATCCATTAATTCACACTAATATGTAAAGCGGCTTCAGGTGGCCTCTGTCAGTTGATGTATAGTTAGGGTTTTGTACAAAGGCTGTTGGAACGAAATAAATGGGTGTTTGTGAAAAAGGAACGGAACTTTAGACTCTTCAAATCACAGCAACTAAAACGTCAAACAATTGGTAGCAGAGGATGGTTTTCTGTGTAAATGAGAAGGGTTGGAAGATACAACTTTTCCAGGTCAAACCAAGAGTGAGTGAGAAAAAAAAGGATATATGGCTGAACCGAGGATACAGATGGCTGGATATGACTATCCTCCCTTGTTTTCTGGAAGGGAATCGTACGACCAATGGAGAAGTGCAGTCGTTATGTGGACGAAGGTAATTGCTTTGGGAAAGAGAAAACAAGGTATGACATTGGCTCTTTCTCTCCCATATGGCAGTAAAATCCGAAACAAAGTGCTTTCTGAGCTGGAATTGGAAGAGTTAGACTCAGAAGAATGTCTGGAGAGTTTATTACATTATATGGATAAGATTTATAAGAAAGATGACTTGTTAAGTGCGTGTGAAGCATGGCCGGATTTTGATAAGTTCTGGAAAATGGAGATTATCTTCATGGAAGATTATATAATGGAATTGGGCAGACTACATAAAAGGCTGCAGAAACAGAACCTGTAATTTCCACAGTCTGTTGGCCTTTAAATTACGTGACTATGCTAGAGTGAGCAACATGGATAGTCTCCTGATTTTGACAGGAGTTCAGTTTACTGATAAGGATACCTTATTCGAACAGATGACAAAAGCTTTACAAAAGTTTCTAGGGAAACATTCGATTCCGATGGCTCTGATGACCCAAATAGGTCAGCCTGCAATAAGGCAGAATATTGAAGATACATTACTAATAGGATGGCGAAGTCGTATGGTTACGAACAGGGCTCAAGACTATAGAAGGAGACCGAGACAAGGAAATTATGAAGACAGAATCCCAGATAGAACCTACAATAGGAAGATGAACTCCAGAAATGCACGGGGCATGATACATCGATGTTTTCGATGTGACTCTCAATACCATGATGCTTTCAACTGTCCAACTCGTTGTGATAGAGTGTTTGAAGCGACACATGACACGGAAGAGTCAGAAGAAGAAAATGATAGTGAACAGAAAGAAGGCATTGTCCTATTGACAAGCAGGTTTACGCCGGTATTGATGGTGTTGGTTGCAGGATCCTTCAACTGTGCTGTATTGGACAGTGCCTGCACATCTACTGTCCGTGGAATTGACTGGGTAAAATGTTACATGGACTCTTTGAATGCTGAACATCGTAACAAGGTGAAGGAATTTGAAAGTTCCACAAGTTTCAGGTTTGGGGATGATAATACTCTGAAGTCGCTGAAAAAAGTGGTGATCCCTTGCAATATTGCCGGAGTGAATCATTTCATTAGCACGGATGTTGTATCAAGTGAGATACCTTTGCTTCTGAGCAGACCGTTGATGAAGAAAGCACACATGAAACTGGATATGGAACAGGATAAGGCAACCGTTTTTGGAAAGACGGTGGACGTATAATTAATACAGTCGGGACACTATTGTATTCCATTACTGACAAATAATATTACAAGTAGAGTGGTTAAGGATGTGTTAATGGCAGTTGAAATGGGACTTTAGATGATAAAAAGCTTGTGGTATTAAAACTGCATAGGCAATTTGCACATCCGTCTACTTGGAGGCTGAAAAAATGATAACAGGATGCAGGGGTAAGGGATGACGACTATACTAAACTGATAGAACGGGTTCGTGACCGCTGTGAAGTATGTAGGAAGTACAGAAGGACACCAGCACGACCGATAGCAACCCTACCTTTGGCCAGGTAATTTAACGACATTGCGGCCATGGACCTTCAGATCTGGGATGAAGCAAATAATATATTTATTTTGCATTTCGTAGATTTAGCAACCAGATTTAGTCAATCAACGCTTGTACGAAGTAAAGAAAAGAGAGTAATCCTGGATCAAATCGTGGAAAAATGGATAGGGACAGGAATGGGTCCATCGGCAAACTCCTTACGGACAATGGGGGAGAATTTGCTAATGATGAGTTTAGGGATATATGTGAAAACATGAATATCATAGTTATAAATACGGCTGCAGAAAGCCCATTTAGTAATGGTGTCTGTGAAAGAAATCATGCTGTCAACGATGGCATGCTTCGGAAAATTTGGGCAGATCGACCAAATTGCAGGCTAAATTCAGCTTTAACATGGGCAGTACATGCAAAGCATTCATTGCAGATGGTTGGGGGCTATAGTCCTTGTCAATTAGTGTTTGGTAGAAATCCAAAAATGCCGTCCATTTTGGATGATCAGCCTCCAGATTGGGAGGGAACTACATTTAGCTCTGGTTTTGCTGAACATTTAAATGCATTACATAGCAGTAGAACAGCTTTTTTGGAAGCAGAAGTCACTGAAAGAATTCGCAGAGCTTTAAGACATAACATACGGTCATCAGATACCGTTTTTCAGCAAGGAAGCATGGTATACTATAAGAGAGAGAGTTCTAATGAATGGAAAGGCACAGGGAAGATCATAGGCATAGATGGCAAAACAATTATTTTGCAACATGGTAATCAAACTGTTAGGGTACATGCATCAAGGATAATGGGTACAGATTAAAATGCTCAAATTTAGACAGAGCAGTCAGACATCACGAGGAACCAGAGTCATCTGGTACGCATGTGTTACAGAACTATGAGGACCAATTAACTGAAATAGACAGGGTTTCTGTGGAGGAACACAACACTGCTGATGAATTAGAACACGCCATTTTTCCGAAAGGACAACTGCCAAAAGTTGGTACAGAAGTGACATACTTGCCTGAAGGGTCTATTCAATGGAATGTTGCAACTGTTATTAGCAGAACAGGGAAGGCCACTGGGAAGTATAAACATGGGTTGATTGTACAGCATTCAGGGGAAGGAGTCAAGACAATGAATTGGGAAAACCAAGTTCAAAAATGGAGGGCACAGAAACGCAAGGAACAAGCAAAGAACAAAGAAATGTACAGCACAGGAACAGACCCTTCGGCCCTCCAAGCCCGTGCCGACCATGCTGCCCGACTAAACTACAATATTCTGCACTTCCTGGGTCGGTATCCCTCTATTCCCATCCTATTCATGTATTTGTCAAGATGCCCCTTGAATGTCAGTATCGTCCCTGCTTCCACCACCTCCTCCGGTAGCGAGTTCCAGGCACCCACTGCCCTCTATGTAAAAAATCTTGCCTCGTACATCTACTCTAAACCTTGCTCCTCTCACCTTAAACCTATGCCCCCTAATAATTGACCCCTCTACCCTGGGGAAAAGCCTCTGACTATCCACTCTGTCTATGCCCCTCATAATTTTGTAGACCTCTAACAGGTCGCCCCTCAACCTCCGTCGTTCCAGTGAGAACAAACCGAGTTTACTCAACCGCTCCTCATAACTAATGCCCTCCATAACCGGGCAAAATTCTGGTAAATCTCTTCTGCAACCTCTCGAAAGCCTCCACATCCTTCTGGTAGTGTGGCCACTAGAATATAACATGATACTCCAAGTGTGGCCTAACTAAGGTTCTATACAGCTGCAACATGACTTGCCAATTCTTATACTCAATGCCCCGGCCAGTGAAGGCAAGCATGCCGTTTGCCTTCTTGACTCCCTTCTCCCTTCTCCACCTGTGTTGCCCCTTTCAGTGACCTGTGGACCCATACTCCTAGATCTCTCTGACTTTCAATACTCTTGAGGGTTCTACCATTCACTGTATGTTCCCTTCCTGCATTAGACCTTCCAAAATGCATTACCTCACATTTGTCCGGATTAAACCCCATCTGCCATCTCTCCGCCCAAGTCTCCAAACAATGTAAATCCTGCTGCATCCTCTGACAGTCCTCATCGCTATCGACAATTCCACTAACCTTTGTGTCGTCTGCAAACTTACTAATCAGACCAGTTACATTTTCCTCCAAATCATTTATATATACGACCAACAGCAAAGGTCCCAGCACTGATCACTGCGGAACACCACTGGTCACAGCCCTCCAATTAGAAAAGCATCCGTCCATTGCTATGCTCTGCCTTCTATGACCTAGCCAGTTCTGTATCCACCTTGCCAGCTCCACCCTGATACCGTGTGACTTCACGTTTTGTACTAGTCTACCACGAGGGACCATCTCAAAAGCCTTACTAAAGTCCATATAGACCACAGCAACTGCCTACCTGCATCAATCATCTTTGTGACCTCCTCGAAAAACTCTATCAAGTTATTGAGACACCACCTCCCCTTCACAAAACCATGCTGCCTCTCACTTATACGTCCATTTGCTTCCAAATGGGAGTAGATCCTGTCTCGAAGAATTCTCTCCAGTAATTTCCCTACCATGAAAGTAAGGCTCACCGGCCTGTAGTTCCCTGGATTATCCTTGCTACCCTTCTTAAACAGAGGAACAACGTTGGCTATTCTCCAGTCCTCCGGGACATCACGTGAAGACAGTGAGGATCCAAAGATTTCTGTCAAGGACTCAGAAATTTCCTCTCCAGCCTCCTTCAGTATTCTGGGGTAGATCCCATCAGGCCCTGGGGACTTATCTACATTAATATTTTTGAAGACACCCAACACCTCGTCTTTTTTGATCTCAATGTGACGCAGGCTATCTACACACCCTTCTCCAGACTCAACATCTACCAATTCCTTCTCTTTGGTGAATACTGATGCAAAGTATTCATTTAGTACCTCGCCCATTTCCTCTGGGCCAACCCTTTCCCTGGCTACACTCTTGCTTTTTATGTACGTGTTAAATCCTTGGGATTTTCCTTAATTCTATTTGCCAATGGCTTTTCGTGACCCCTTCTAGCCCTCCTGACTCCTTGCTTAAGTTCCTTCCTACTTTCCTTACATTCCACACAGGCTTCGTCTGTTCCCAGCCTTTTAGCCCTGACAAATGCCTCCTTTTTCTTTTTGACGAGGCCTACAATATCACTCCTTATCGAAGGTTCCCGAAAATTGCCGTATTTATCCTTCTTCCTCACAGGAACATGCGGTCCTGAATGCTTTTCAACTGACACTTGAAAGCCTCCCACATGTCAGATGTTGATTTGCCCTCAAACATCCGCCCCCAATCGAGGTTCTTCAGTTCCCGCCCAATGTTGTTATAATTAGCCTTCCCCCAATTTAGCACATTCACCCTAGGAACACTCTTATCCTTTCCACCAGCACTTTAAAACTTACTGAATTGTGGTCACTGTTCCCGAAATGCTCTCCTACTGAAACTGCTACCACCTGGCCGGGCTCATTCCCCAATACCAGGTCCAGTACAGCCCCTTCCCTAGTTGGATTATGTACATATTGTTTTAAGAAGCCCTCCTGGATGCTCCTTACAAACTCTGCCCGTCTAAGCCCCTGGCACTAAGTGAATCCCAGTCAATATTGGGGAAGTTGAAGACTCCCATCACTACAACCTTGTTGTTTTTACTCTTTTCCAAAATGTCTACCTGTCTGCTCCTCTATCTCCCGCTGTCTGTTGCGTGGCCTGTAGTAAACCCCCAACAATTGTGACTGCACCCGTCTTCTTCCTGACCTCTACCCATATAGCCTCACTGCCCTCTGACGTGTCCTCCCGTAGTACAGCTGTGATATCCACCCTAACCAGTAGCGCAACTCCGCCACCCCGTCTACATCCTCCTCTATCCCGCCTGAAACATCTAAATCCTGGAACGTTTAGCTGCCAATCCTGCCCTTCCCTCAACCAGGTCTCTGTAATGGCCACAAGATCATAGTTCCAAGTACTAATCCAAGCTGTAAGTTCATCTGCCTTATCCGTAATACTTCTTGCATTAAAACATATGCACTTCAGGCCACCAGACCCGCTGTGTTCAGCAACTTCTCCCTGTCTGCTCTGCCTCAGAGCCACACTGTCCCTATTCCCTAGTTCTCCCTCAATGCTCTCACCTTCTGACCTATTGCTCCCGTGCCCACCCCCCTGCCATACTAGTTTAAACCCGCCCGTGTGACACTAGCAAACCTCGCGGCCAGGATATTTATGCCTCTCCACTTTAGATGCAACCCGTCCTTCTTTTCTGGGTCACAACTGCCCAGGAAGAGCTCCCAGTGGTCCAGATAAGTGACCTGTAACTTTTAATCAGCAGGGAGAGAACCTGAGAACATCTGACACCCTGAGAAGGTAAGTAAGTGACTTTTACTCATTTGAACTTTTATTACCTTTTCAAATTTCGTGTGTGTGTGTGTGTGTGTGTGTGGGGGGGGGGGGGGGGGGGGGGGGGGGGGGGGGGGGGAGGTAACTTACCTTCTCAGGGTGTCAGATGTTCTCAGGTTCTCTCCCTGCTGATTAAAAGTTACAGGCCTCCCTCCTACACCAGCTGTTTAGCCACGTGTTAACTACTCCAGCTTCCCTTTTCTTGCCTCACTATCACGTGGCACAGGGAGTAATCCCGAGATTACAACCCTAGAGGTCCTGTCTTTTAACTTTCTGCCTAGCTCCCTGAACTCCTGCTGCAGGACCTCATGCCCCTTCCTGCCTATGTCGTTAGTACCAATGTATACAACGACCTCTGCCTGTTTGCCCTCCCCCTTCACGATGTCTCCGTTCGGAGACATCCTGGACCCTGGCACCAGGGAGGCAACATAGCATCCTGGAGTCTCTTTCACGTCCACAGAAGCGCCTATCTGTGCCCCTGACTATAGAGTCCCCTGTTACTATTGCTCTTCTGCGCTTTGACACTCCCTTCTGAACATCGGAGCCAGCCGTGGTGCCACTGCTCTGGCTGCTACTGTTTTCCCCTGATAGGCTATCCCCCCCCCCCCCCCGACAGTATCCAAATGGGTATACCTGTTCGAGAGGGGGACAACCACATGGGATTCCTGCACTGACTGCCTGCCCTTTCTTGTGGTCACCCATTTCTCTGCCTGCACCTTGGGTGTGACCACATTTATATGACTGCTATCTATGACGCTTTCCACCACCTGCATGCTCCCAGGTGCATCCAATTTCTGCTCCGACCGAACCATGAGGTTTGTGAGGTGCTCCAGTTTGGTGCACTTTCTGCAGATGAAGCCACCCCGGGACGCTGGAAGCCTCCCGGACCTGCCAATTCTCACAGTCAGAGTACTGCACCCCTCTAACTGACATTGCG